>NW_012153286.1:303980-305727 GCF_000956105.1 Propithecus coquereli | reverse complement strand
ACATTTGAAAGTCCTGACTTAGAGATAGATAAGTAGTATAAAGCTTCTGTATTTTCTAACAAATTTTCAAAGATTAGGTATATTCACTACCAATAATTTTAAGAAGTCATCAGAAGTCACCTTATACGTGAAGAAAAAAAATTCTCTGAAATATCTATTTGTTCTATTTAGTTAGACATACATTAACTATTTCACCAGAAACTTCTGCTCTGGAAACATTTTAGTAGGAATAAAAAAATATATCTTCAGAAATAATACTGATTCCTGTAAGTGCCATTTATTATCCAGAGATAGTTCAGATATGGTTTGACGAGAGTTAATTGTTCAATACTATTTAGTACAAAAGAAGGGGAAGATAAGGCATCTAGTTGATGCATTAGTAGTCATCCCCACCTCCAAAAGTTGCAGGAGGCATTTTTAATCACCTTCATTTTCTTGGTAGGGGATCTGGTCTGAACAAAATGAAATATTCACTGTTTGTTCTATCTTACGTTTATTTAGTAAGAACCATTATCATCCATCCCAAGCACACAACTTTGCAGAATAACAAAGATGTACAAAGCAACAATGGTCTTCATTCTAAAAGCACAATGCTTCGAGGAAGCAGTTCTTGTTTTATTACGTGCTTTCAGTTTTGCCTTAGGACCTCTTTGACTTGAGAAGGCTTTTTCTCTGAGGTGCACAGATGGCCCTTTTATATTCATTATTATATGCTGTTAATCGGTGATGATGGAGAACTGAGTGGATCCTTTTTTCTCCCTTTTCCTGAGTAACATTCTTTTGGGCTTAATCCTAATAATTAGTTTTGAGGAAAATGAATAGATGTATAGTACTACTTTGTGTGATTCTGTGGAGTGAAAATACATCAGGTTTTCCATCATAATAGAATTTTATGCATTTTATGCAACCACTGTAAAAATATTCCCTGGGCTGGAGTTTAACATTTCCTTTTGCATTTTTTTCTGCCCCTCTTTTTAAATCTTGGAAGAAAATGAGAACATATTTTAAAGAAAAGTTTCTTTCCTATTGTTAAGAATGGAAAATGGAAAAAGACAGTATTGCCAAATGAGGAAAAAACTTATATCAATGTTAATTTTAGTTTTAAGTAATGTGAGAAAAGCTGCTTGCCCTGTAGGAGGGTTTTTCTCTAATAGCAATAATAAACAAAATATACTTAAAAAATTAAAAATATATAAAAAGCTGGCCTTTGAAAATACTATAATACTCTAGTTAAAGTGCTCTGATGCCTTAGGGTATAGAATATTCTGAGGTAAAAGTTGAAGATAGAATGTAAGTTTAAAGCTCTTTCTCCTATCTCATTCATTTCTTTTAACATTACCACCTAGAGCTTGAGAAACTTAGTACAAGGTTTCTGAAAAAGGCAAAGAGTCTGAGGTACAGTTCAAGCTCTGATTTAGCCAGAAATTAAGAAAGTCAAATAACCTTTCTTAGTACCAGATTCCTCCTCTAGTGAAGCAGATTCTTGGAAATACTTTATGAAGACTCTCTTATTATAGTAGATAGTCTTTAAATGTTTATGTAACAGTAAAAAGCATAAATTATACTATATTCAGGCATGCTCAATCCTAAATATTCCTCCCTGTTACCAAAATATTATTAGCCAACTCAATTCATTGATCCAGTTTGGTTTTTTTTTTTTTTTTTTGAGACAGAGTCTCACTCTTTTGCCCGGGCTCGAGTGCCGTGGCGTCAGCCTAGCTCACAGCAACCTCAAACTCCTGGGCTC
>NW_012153286.1:287301-303930 GCF_000956105.1 Propithecus coquereli | reverse complement strand
AGTTGTCCAATTAATTTCTTTCTATTTTTAGTAGAGACGGGGTCTCGCTCTTGCTCAGGCTGGTTTCGAACTCCTGAGCTCAAACAATCCGCCTGCCTTGGACTCCCAGAGAGCTAGGATTACAGGCGTGAGCCACCGCACCCAGCCCATTGATCCAGTTTTTGATTCATTAATTTATTCATTCATTCAGTAAACATTTATTGAGCATCCAGTATGTGCCACACAACATGATATAGCCCTAAAAAGAAAGTAGTTCTTGTTCTTTCAGAACTTACAGTTTAACAGAGAAGACAAATGCAAAGCAGTTAATTATCACAAAATTAGATAAAGGTTATGATAGGGGAAATGACTTCCTTGGGGACACACATGAGTGATAAAGTCTTCAGTGAGTTTTGTGTCTTCCAGCAAGAGTGATTAATAAAATGCTCACTTATTCTGATGAAACTTTGTGAAAACTTAGGGAAATTCTTAGAACCGAGAAAAGCCCAGTAAACTTCTCCTCTCTATTTACACCTAACCTCTCTAACAATCATAATGGAAAATATTCAAAACTCAGCTAAATCTCATTTTATTGATATTTTAATAAATGCTTAAACATATATTTACTCAACTATGCAGGAAGGAGAGAGATTCAACAATGTGTCCTTTTAAGAAAAACAAAATGATGCTTAATAAAAAAGTTGTCAGAATCCTTAAAAAAGTGAAGTGTGATTGACTATACAACTAAATGCTTTATAACGTTAACCGGTTGTACACCAACAAGGCTAGATCTCAAAAACAATGCTAATAGAGAAACCAAGTTGTATAATGACATTTAGTAGAATATCATTTACATAAAATTTTTAAAATACACACAGTTTTTGTCCATGGAACAACTACATGTGTAACTATAAGGAAAATAGACTTTAAAGATAGCACGTTAAAATTATCATACCAGTTACTTCTAGGTAGGAAAAGAAGGAAATGGACCTTGGGGATGGGGCAAAGCGTACTTTAACTTTATCTGTAATATTTTATTCCTCTTATTTTAAAAATAGACTTGAGGCAGATATGTCAAAAAAGTCAGCAGTTATCATTTCTAGATAGTGGGGTACACAGACGTATCATATTACTCTTTGTATTTTTCTGCAGTTTAAAAATTACTCAAAAGAGTGGAACGTCTAGATAGAAAGTCTTGGAGGAAAAAAGGTGTTATTCATATGAGCTTTCATGTTTAATCTCTTGATTATGTGGTTGAGTAGATAAACAGAGGAAAATTGTCAGCATTGCAGATCCTTATGTTGGATATGATCGTGCTCAATTTAATCAATGCTCCTGAAATAGATAGAAACTATGTGATAGAGCTATGTTCAAGTATATATTTATTATGACAAAATCATTAATAAACTCTCTTTGTATACAGAAACTAATTTTAGAATTTGTCACTTTTGTTTGACAGCGTTTTATCCAACATCTTGCATCTCGAAACTCTTTGTTCACCTTACACAACTTCTTGGATAAAAGTGTCATAGAAGGTAAGATGATTCTTTGATGGAAATATTTCTGTGTGGCAAGGAGGGAAAAGTCCTGAAAACCATGCCTCGTTAAAAAATATGGTTCTAAAATATGAAGGATGTGGTGTATTATATAGTTTATGAAGGTAAATAATCCCTAAATGCATTGATAGAATACACATTTGAGTGCTTAGTAAGAATAGTAGAATATGTATGTGCTAGAGACAGAGAAGTTAATGAGACCTCCAGTAAAGACTCAGAGGGGCCTTATCCAGTCTACTGAAAATCGCTACACACTCTTAAACCACTTCTCTGCCTGAGTTTCATTCTTTCCACTTCTCACCGACTATCTCTGTGCTTTCCTTTTCTTTTGCATAATTGTCTGTCATTCCCCACTGGAATGTACACCCTAGGAGGGCAGGAATTTTTGTTTGTTTCGTTCACTGCTGAACTTTTAGCACCTAGGACATGGCCTAGCTCATAGCAGGCACTCAATGATTGTTGAATGAATGAATAAATTGAATCAATGAATCAGTATATGTTTGGAGGTTGAGTAGTGAGAAGCTGCCTTTCTCCGTTTTCTCTATGAAGTAGAGGGCAGCTCATTTGCTGAGTGGAGGGAGGGTGAAGGAGGATGGTGGAATGGGGAGAGCAAGGAAAATGCTGAGAATTTACAATGGAGTTAGTGGAAATGTCAAAGGAGCTGATAAAATTCAATTATTTCATCTGTTTAGAGATGTCACCATCAACACCACATTAAGGAGTGATATCAAGGCTTTGAGGAAATAAAAAATAATCTTTAACAGAAAGCTTGGGGAATGTCAGACTAGACGATTATTAAAGGCCATTCTAATTTTTGTGCTTCAAAGATATTGTTGAGGTATACAGGTGATTGTGGAATTAATCTTTGCATTTATTGATATATTGTACAAAGTTAATATTGGTTGAATTGGATATAATCAAAATGTCTCATTTTTAGGCTACACTATGTCAACCTTCATCAGACGATACAGCAGGTACTTGAATGAAAGGTCACTCGCATATAGACTCATCGCATCTGACATCACAAAAACCAAGACAAGGTCAGTAAATATCATTAGTTTGTAAGCAAGAAACACTGAAACTCATATGTGGTCTGCTTTGTAGTTTGTCAGAAACAGTTCTATTTCAAGATGCTGATGTCACAGAACTTTTCAAACCCTTAATTATTGATATTTATGAATTTCTTTTATCTTTTATAGGACACATGGTATGATGAGAACTATGAATACTAAAGAGCTGCTAAACACACTTCCAGTTATTCAAACCCAGTTTGATGCTCTTCTTAATTTTAATGTAAGAGCTTTGTAAATCCTTTTAAAATATATTAGTAAATGGCATCGTTTAACTGTAGGTGGGAAAGGAATTTTTTAACTGTGGTGGTAATTGATTACTATTTTATTTAATTTCCAGGCAAATTCTGACGAACTAACAAATGGTATAATACATGCTGCTTTTATGCTCCTCTTTAAAGATGCTCTTCGTCTCTTTGCAGCCTATAATGAAGGGATCCTTAATCTGCTAGGTAGGATAAAGAATAAGCATTACTTTTTAAAAGATAAAATGGTAAAAATAATTTATTTGTAAAACTCTTTTATTGCTACATTTAGACTCATATTTGCTTTAGATTCAAAATAGAAGATCCTTGCAGAGTCATGTACATTTTTAAATAATGAGATATTATGTTGCTTCATTGGTTAAAATTATTTAGCTAATTAGGCACAAAACTTTTCAATTTTTATATAAGTGCTAACTGATATTTCTGGGAGATTCACCAGAGAATCAACATGGGTTGCCATATTTAAACATTATACATTAAGGCCCATTTCTGCCGAGGTCAAATAACACAGTTCTGACTTGCCCAAGAAGCTAAAGCCTATAATGTAAGTAATTATTATCGATTATATACATGCATTTTTTAGGCTTTTCAGGAAATTACTATTATCATTTAGCCCTAATGAGTGATTCATTTCATTGCAAAGGTTCTCTGAACTTTGTTGATGAGAATTTGAGATCTTTTCTTATACTGAAGAAATACCTAGTACATTTGTAGGGTTATAAGAGGGTAGGAAACACAGCCCCTTCCTTCAAAGAGCTGCAAAGCTCAATGTTAATCAAAAAGACTATAGTCTAGAAGTTGTAGAAACTATCTGCTATTAAATTCTGTATATATTCCCAGCACTGGTATTTGGTATACAGTAGTGACTCCATAAAAATCTGTTGATTATAGGGATTGAGGAGTGCTATTTCTTGTTATCAAAAAGAAAATAATTTGATTAAAACTTTAATAGTTTTGAATAGGTTAAAATCATATCCAGAATCAGCTTAAAATAGAATAATCAGAAAGGAGTGAAACTTTAAAATTGCTAAGATATTGGCTTCTTCGTGGTAATTTTTTCTATTTTTAGACAAATATTTTGACATGAGGAAGAACCAATGCAAGGAAAGTTTGGATATTTACATCAAGTTCCTTGGAAGAACAACCAAATTGGCACAGTTTCTGAAAGTTGCAGAGGTATAGAAATCCATTTCTTCCAAAGGCTTTTCTGCTTTTTTTTTTTTTTTTTTGCATTAGTTTACTATCAGGTATAACTATACTTCTTCCCCCCACCCACCATCATCACACAAACATTCAGAAATTGGTAGTAGTTTTAACTACTTTGTAAATGGCAAAACTAAAAACTGAGGTTAAGTACTTCAAATGTACTATCCAATGCACTTGTGCTCAAAAGCAATCTTATAAGGATTCCTTGGTGTAGCCATGAGGATAACCAGTACCAAGCTTACCCTCCCACCAGAGACAACTCTAAAACTGGACCGAAATATATATGACATAAATCTTTTTAGGGAGTGGATGATAGGTAGAACAATTCTGTAGTCAGTGAGAGAAAGAAACACATGAGATGAGCCTCATGTCTTGCCTGACACTTAGAACCCAAGCAGGATAAATACAAAGAGAAACACACCCAGGCACATGATAGTCAAACTTCTGAAAACCAAAGAGAAAAAAGAAATATTTACCCATAGGAGAACAACAATATGAATAATGGTGACTACTTGAAAAATTAGAACACATTTGTATGATATCCAAAATGCAGCTTAGCTCTTCCCCAGACAGCAAAGATTTAATACCTGGTAAGTCTTTTCTTTTAGAGTCTATCCTTGGGATAAATATAAGTATATACTTAAGTATACAAGGCATACTTTAGCCTGATATGGTACCAGCCAAGAAAGACATCATGTTCTTGGGGTATTTTCTCTTTCATGTATACAGTGATCTCTTAGTTACTTTTTTTTTGTTGCCACTCCCTGCTGTAATGTGTATTTTTCCCCCTTTTTTTTGTGAATTCAGCAAGTTGGAATTGACCAGAGCAACATTCCTTATCTTACTCAGGTCAGTGTATCTCTCCTAAGTATTTAAGTGACTTTTTTGTCTTTATGCTTATATGTTTATTATATTACTCATCATCTGAGATTCTGTCCTTTGCCTTATACTTACATATGTGTGCATTTTAATTTTCCCATAAGTATTAATATCACCCACACACACATATGGTGACTCATGTTATAACAACTAGACCATGCTTTTAAAATGATCAGTGGAAACAGAAGGGTATTTGGAATAATGAACTTAAATTTGATAGCTGTCTTGACCATCTTCAGGAGTGTGATCTCAAGCAACTCATTTCCATTCTCTGTTCCTCATTTCTGAAACTACAAAATGGGTGTAATGCTATTGCCTATCTCATAGCAGTGTTGTAAGAATCAAATGAGCTCAGGCTTTTTCCTCTGGAAATGCCTATGTTCCATCCCATATGTACCATGGGGCTTCAGAAACAGGGCTGCTGGCCCAGCCTGGAACTGCTACAGAGTGTTTTCCTTCTCTAGGCAATGGCATGCCAAAAATTTAGTCAGTGTGGAAGGAATGTGGACTCCACATATCTTTCCAAGGTCTCCACTATGCTGCTCACTTCCTGTTTGTCTGATCCTGTTAGTATGACATCATGGACACAGTGGATCAATTTGATGTTCTGAGGGGTGACCAGATGGTCTAAACTTCTTCCAACTCAATTATGACAGAAGATGAGAGGGTTAACACAGCCCTGGGTCCGAGCTGTAAATTATACTATTATCCATTCCATGTGCCTGTGAACTCTCTGAATCACACTTCTGACAGTTATAGAAAGCAGCACATTCCCCCAACCAATAGCCACATACCATGTGGCTGAGGCTGTGTTAACTCACCTCTACCAAAGAAACTATAGTGGCTGGTGCAGTGGCTGCAATTGGGCTACTACTTGATTGGTTTTACTGTAGTTTGTCATTCTCCAGGGCCTGACTAATTTTGATGGGGATGGGAGCCATCACCCCTACATCTTTTGTATCTTCAAGATTGGCACTAATTTCTGCCATCCTCCTGTGAGGGGATCTTATTTTTTATTTACTATTTTGCTTAGGAGATGGGAAGGGGCTATTTCAGAGGCATGTCCCCAGCTGAGCTTTGCTGTGACTTAACTATAGTTATAGGCCTAGGGGCCAGGGAGGGGCTATGGGGGCAGATCCTGATGGGGCATGTAACTTGTTGGGTAGAGGCTTCCGTATCATCTTCAACAAAGGAAGCTCAGAGGTTTCTGGAAAATATGGAGACTCAGGACTTTCACAGCCATCCCTCAGCTATCTCCTTATGATATATCAGTGCTTGGCATGGCAGACTTGCCTTGGTTGGGACTGGAAGAATGAAGGCTTATCTGAGATAACACAATGTAGAGTGCTCAGACGGTGCCTGGTTCAGATGGCAGTCCTGTGTATGGGAAGAAGCCTGTGAAGAGAGAAGGTGAAGATGTAGGGGGAGAGAGGGTAGTATATGAGTGAGGTCCCTTAGGGAATGAGAAGATATTGGATACAGAGCACAAGTGGAAGCAGTCGCCTCAAATAAGAGGATAGAGGAGGCAAGGAGGAGAGGATGGTTGCAGATACAAATAAAATGTTAGGCTTAGTGGCAGAGAAGGAGGGAGTTTCTGTGTGATGACCTGTTAATCCTTGAAGGGAAGGAATGTGTTCTCTCAAGTATACACAGCACCAACATTCCTTCATGTACAGGTGAGTACAAAGGGGGCTTGTATATAGACATCAAACCCCACAGAGTGGCCCACAATGGGAACCACTGATGAGTGAAATAATGCACAACTTCCCGAATGAGAAGTCAGATGAACAGTGGTGAGAAGACAGACAGATAATGAACATGTCTAGTTTGGTAGGGTAGAAGACGGGGTTTCATTGCCTCATGGCACCATAACTGGTGGATTTCAATCAACATTCATTCATAAACACATGCTTGGCCCCTAATTCAGTTATAATGAATGAGACACTATCTTAGCCCCTGAGTTCCTGAACAAGGTGGAACAAAAACTACAGAAGTGTCCCTAGATATCTACCAGAATGTAGTCCTCTGCCTTTTCTCTACATTGATCTTTCTTCCCTGAGGGAGGTGGTGTGGGCAGGAAGGGGACCTTTGCTGGAAACCATAGGCTCAGCTGTTGTTGAGGCACACATGATCATTAACTGTCCAGCACCTGTGGCCTGAGTTCTAAGGGACATCTGCCAGGAGGACTAGACAGGTGGAGAGCAGCATTTCCCATTGGGCCACCCTCATCCTTACCTCAGCTCTGGTCCCCGGGATTGCTGGATCAAAAATGAAGTACTTGGCTGCAGGAGAGTCTGCAAAAGGGAGGTGAGGATCTTGCTGGTAAATTTTCATGCAGATCCCTATTCATTCCTCTGTAAATCAACTCTTTTTACTGGAACAGCATCCTTATCAGTATGCCGGCCCCTGGCCCTCAGCCAGTACAGAAAGTCATTTGTCATGGCCTTCACTTGGCAGAACTGCTCCCACAGCAACGTGCTTTCTTGGGTGTCCTGGAAATCCTGGAATGGAGTGAGTTGCAGGGCTACGTGGGAGAGGAGGGAGGTGGGAATCAAGTCAGCCCCACCTTTGCCCCACTCAGTCTCCTTGAGAGAGGTCTGCTCAACACAATGCACAGTTTCGAGGAGCCTTTTCAGCCAATCTGCTGCTAGATCCCACAAAGGGGCATTAAGGACTTCCTCTGTGACTGTGGATTACCAGTTTCTCCTTGTGCTTGCGCTCCCAGCAGTTTTTACTTTATGTGAATTGGTGCTAAACCGCTAGGTTTACACTGCTCACCATTTTCGCGCTCTCTTCTGGATTGTCCCTTTCTTAAGAGGAAATCTCCCTCATTTCCTCAGTTAATCCCCTCTGCCTTGACTTTCACATCATCTGGGACTCACAGAGACTCCTCCTGTGAGCAGCCCTCTTGTGTGTCTGTCTCTGTCTGTCCCTCCCCTTTCCACCATTCCCTACAGTTCCTGTTGTGTGTGGCTCCCGTAAACACAAGCAGTGGAGTGTGCTGCGTCTGCAATCTGATGCATTTTTATTTTCCACTACAATGCGTAGTTTAAACATAAAGTCTCTGGGCCACACTCCTTGTCAGAGCTCCAGAGGCACAACTGCGGGGACCTGCTGAACGGTTCCACCCTGACCTGTGCCTAGATGTGTTTTCCCTCAGTTACCACAGTGTTTCTGTGGTTTTGGTGGCTGGAGAGGGACTGTGTGCCTCGTGAAGGAGGTCTTACAGCCTTGCGTCTACGCTTTTCATGCAAAGCACCTTGGTGCGTTTTAAGTTGTATTTCTAAGCAGTTTTCTGCCAATCTTGAGTGCTAAGATCACGTGGCAGTGTGTCCACAAATTTCTAGCTGGCAGTGAGTTGTATGAAAGCAAAGCAGACAAAAAAATGTTTTTGACCAATGTTATTCAAATACTCATAACTTTTGCTATTAATTCTCTCAGAATTGCGCCTTAGCTCTGTCCACACTGTTAGGTCCAGAGCCGAGAGGGAGACATACGAAGCCTCATGTGTAGCAAAATGCTGTTTATTTTGAGCATCTGGATGCAGATGGGTGGAGGCCAAAGAGCGTCCACAAGAGAAAAGGGGAGAGCCTTGGGTTTTATAGAGGGTTTTCCGGGGGCAGAAAGTAAGTGGGCCAGAACAGCCATTTGCAATTAATTCTTTTTCAAATAACCAGCTCCTAGGACCCCTTCCCCAGTCACATCCATCCTTCAGCTCTGGCGTCTTCTTATCAGGAGAGCAAGGGAGGGATAGACTTCGTCTCTATCAGTGGGGGAGGGGAAAGGAATGCTAGCTGCAGCTGTCTGTTACATTTACAAAGTCCAGGGACTCTCCAGACTCCTGCGGCTATTGTTTCACAAGGCTAAGTTTTGCATTAACCGCATTCTGTCCTATGCATACTTTTTGGGTTCCCACCTGGAACAAACCTAACACACACCACTGTAAACAGTTCCTTCATTAAACCCTCTTTCCACTTTCTGCTGACCAGTTTATATCACCCATCTTCACCTCCAAATCTGCTCCTCTTCCTGTGTCCCCATCTCATCCTTGATACCCTCTCCCGCAACTCCCCTTAACAATCCGACACTGAGTCCTATCAACTTTTAGATTTATCTTCATTGCACCCCTTCTCTCCATTTTAGCTTAGTTTCAACATCCCTCATCTCTCACCTTCCAACCAATCTGCCTTCATATACTCTGCCCCCTGCTGTTTGCTTTATACAATGCATCCAAAATACAAATCCGATCATTTCACCCCTCACTTAAAAGCCCTCCAATTGTCTTCCAGTATTCTTAGGATAAAGTTCAAACTCTTCAACATTGCCTATAATTTAAGGTCCTGCATTGTTGAATCCCTACCTACTTTCCAGCTTCATCTCCCTCATGCTCCCCCTTGCGGTCTATGCTCTAGCAATATGGTTCATCTTAATTTTTGGCCTGTCCTATATGCCCTCTCCCAGGGCCTTTGCACATGTTGTTCTTCTGCCTACAATGCTCCTTCCTCTACTTGTGACTTACTTATTTCCCCACTATTCTTCAGATCTCAGCTAAACTATTACTTTCTTTAGGAGGACTTGCTTTCCTGACCTTCCCTGACAGTCAGATTCTCTTGTTTCAACACTGAGTATCATGTACCTCTTTTTCATGCTACTTTTTACAACTTTGACTTTATATTTATTTGTGTGATTATTTGATCTCTCTTCTCTCCTAGACCTGTAGACTGTAAACTTATGAAGCCTGGAACCAGGTTGTTTTTGCTCTTGGCTATATCCCTAGTACCTACTGTAGAGTAAATTACTATCAATAAATTTTTCTTGAACAAAGGATGAGTGAATGGATCAGGAGGGAGATGGTAGAATATAGAACGCTGGTGGGAAATTGGCCTTATGTAAGAGGAAGTCTACTTTTTGTATTTTTAATGGAAACAGAGAATGAAAAGATATGTCCGCATTCATTCAGAAAATATTAATTAAGCACTTATGATGTGCCATGCACTTAAGATTCATTAGTGAACAAAATAGATGAAATCCCTGTCTTCATGGAGCTTATATTCTATTGCAGGGAGATAGACAATAAACACATAAAGAAAGAAACCTGTAATGTTAGTAAAAATAAGTGCTTTGAAGAAAAATAAAACTTATAAAGAGACTATCAGTAGTCAAGGAAATTCCCCTTGAGGAAGTGACATTTCAACAGAGACAAGGGACCATGTCCACACCTGGATTTCTATTTATATGCTTGGTATTGATTGAATTTGCTAATATGATGAGATTCTCTTTCCCTTTTTTTTCTCTCTTTCCTTCTCTCTCCCTACTCCCTCTTCTCCACTAGGCTTAATACTTTACTTAAATTTATGTAGTGATCTGGCCATGGATGAAGGAACCACAGATAATGAATAATTTTAAGTCCAATGTCTTCTCCTCAGGGGATAGATATTTTAGCAGTCCTTTGATCATTTTAAGAAACTTTGTTGTTTTTAAAAGTGTATTTCAAAAAATAGTTTGAAAAATCTGATTTTATATGAAGATGCTATATATTCATTTTATTAATGAATTTACATGTACCAATTTTAACTTTAATGCATTTGCTATAGAGGTGCTTTAATTTTTATACAAAATATTTTTATATAGTTGTCTCTCCATGTCTGTGGGGGATTATTGCTGGAACCCTCATGGATACCAAAATCCATGGATGCTCAAGTCACTGATATAAAATGGTGCAGTATTTGCAAATAACCTACACACATTCTCTCATATACTTTAAATCATCTCTAGATTACTTATTATAGCTAATACAATGTAAATACTGTGTAAATGTTGTTATACTGTCTTGTTTAGGGGATAATGACAAGAAAAAAAGTCTGTATGTACATGTTATATACAGATGTAACCATCCATTTTTTTTCAGAATAGTTTCAATCTGTGGCTGATTGAATCCACAGATGTGGAACCCATGAACATGGAAGGCTGACTGTAATATAGAAGGGTATGAATTTGCTAAAACTATCAGATGCTAAGTCTTTCATAACTTTTTTTAGGCACCCCACAGTTTACTTGAAGCACTAAAACAACATTTAGCATCTTTGGAGGAGGAAAATGACATTTTCCCTCCTTACAGGTAAGTTAATAAATGTCTTAATATAGGTTAATTTTGTTTTCCTCTAAATAATTTCCCTCATCCTAAATGTTTAATGATATGAGATTGACTAAATAAATTATTAGCTTTGAGTATGATAGAATACTGTTCAGCTATTTTAAATGATGATAGGGAACAGAACTTTTCAGTCTTTTCTGGGATTACATACTCTTCACAAGGGTGATATGCTTCCCAAAGGAACATCTTTTATTGAACCGAATGATTCTCAAAGTCAGAGATTGGGATGGGAATATCCCCCTCTTTTCAAGAACTTGATTCTCTCCCTTAGGGCTCCTCTAGTGAGAATAACTGTTATTTTAGAAGATTATTTAATGGCATGGAAAAACTGTTCATTCATGATACAGTGTACATAGTAACATTCAAGATACATATGTGTGTATGTATACACACATATTTATATATGTACTCCTCTATATATGCATATACAAACAAGTTGAATAATATAAAATTTGATGTATATTACCTCAAAATGTTCATATTAGCTATTTCTGAGTGGAGCAATTATGGTTGATTTCAGTTTTCTTTTTTGTACTTTTCTGTTTTGTCTAAAATTTCTACAAAGGTTGTGTATTATGTATTCATTATAATTTTTTAGATTATGTTGACTGTAATTATATTATAATTTATAATATAATTCACATTATTACTCTCTCTTAGACCACAAATCCAGTGCTATTTCTTAATTATCTCTATCACAGATAGATATATAGTTAGTATATAGTTGGGTAGGTGGATGGATAAGTCAATGAATCAAAGAAATACAGGCTCCGCTAGGTAGGATATATATGATTCTGTTTATTCTCCAGAGTGCCTCATCTTTCTTGTGATCTTTTAAGTCTCCAGCATGCATTGATTCCATCCATCCTAAATAGTCCAATTGTGAAAGCCTCAGCAAGCAGAGATTGCTTTTCAGGTAATATGATATTATTACATGATTATGTTGATAACAACTGAAGACAGGATTAGAATCTTTAATTTTTCCATTGCTCAACCACCAACTATATCTTCTGCCTCTCCCTGAAGCAGTCTTTGACCCAGCAATTTCATTCCTAGGAATTTATCCAACATACATATTCACAACTGTGAAATGATGTATGAACAAGGATATTCATTGCAACATACTAATAACAAAATGACGTTAATAAGAGGCTTGTTTTTATGTATTGAAATGAAACAATCTCCAAGATGTATTGTTAAATGACAAATGAGCAAAGTTTGGAACAAAGTATAGTATTCTATCATTTTTGTTTTTTAAAACAGAAAAAAGAAAGAATATATGTATATTTATAATTTCTTAAAGGATACTTCTGGAAGGACATATAAGAAATGAGTTAAAATGGGTTGCCTCCAAAAACGACATGGTGGTTAATGGAAAGAAATATCTGAAAGAGTCATCACTGTATGCCCTTTTGTAACTTTTGAATTTGTATCATGTAAATAATTACCTATTAATATATAAATTTTGCAAAGAAACACATATATACATACAGTGTTATACCTTATAATGCTTAAGGTGGAAGGCCTTTGTAATCCCTTGAGGTTAGTTTGCCTCATACTTAAGTGGTGTGCTGAAGCCAGCTCATACCAGCTTACAAGAGCCAATTATTAAATTTTCAGGAATTTGGCTAGCTGATTGATGTCACGTTGGTAGCTTGAAATTGGCCATGATGGGAATATTTACACTACAGAAATGGGCAAACACTACAAATCAGGCCTCTCTTTTCTCAAGAGCCAGTTGTTATTTACTGGCATACAACTACTCATAGGCAGCCATATTTTGTTTTTTAATAGGTTATTTTGTTTCAATGATGTTACTTGATTCTCTAGATAGAAATCTATGTAATAATGAGCTATAGTATCACAGGGTCTATATGTATTTGAATTAAATTTTGTTCTTAATTTAACTTAAAGTTTTAAATTGTATCTATTTTAAATGTTGTTTTTATTTTTCTTTTGTACATATATTTTCAATGGACACACCTTCTGCATTTTTAATGGGTGAGTTTGACCACAACTGTGATGAACATAAGTCCTTTGAGTGAAACCATGTACTATACATTTGCTTCATTTCCAAAAGATTGACTACACTCACTTTGCTGAGTGGTTTGGGAATCATTAGTGTTTACAAAAGATATTATAAGACAATTTAACATAGTGGTTAAGAGAACAAGCTGTAGATTCAGTCCAAAGTGAATGTGAATCCCAAGTAGAGAGCAGGAGAAATAGGGGAACTACACTATTTTAAAGGGCTATGGGCCTGATTACTAACAGACCAAGACTGACGACTACTGGCGATCTCCACACATACCACCTTTATTGCTTCAGCCAATTCTCTTGAGAATCCTATGACCAGCTGAAACTACTTTTTCTCCTAAATTAAATTACCATAATTCAAAATTGCTGGTCATGGAGCCAGAGTGCTTGGGTTCAAATTTCACTCTAAGACTCATGGACTGTGTGTTTTGGGGCAGGTCACTCAACCTTTCTGTGTCTCAGCTTCCTTCCACTTTCTACTTTGCTCATTCTTCTCAAACCTTTTAGTTGCTCTACATCCTTGGTGATTTCGTTGAATGTTTTTTCTCTACTTCTGGCCTTGGTTAAAGATACTTCCCTTATGGTTTTAATTACTATCTATATTCTAGATACATAGATAGACAGAGATAGTTTATGTTCCTGTTCATATTTATGTCTAGAGATCCAAACTTATATATATCTAGCTGTCTAATGGACTTCTCCACATGGATGTTCTACAGTCATCTCACTTTATCCAAATGAAATTGCCCACTTACCATCTCTGTGTGAACCTTGCTCCTTTGCCTTTGGCTTTGTCTTACCTGTAGTAAATGGCACTGCCATCCATTCACGTGCTCAGTTGCTACCTGGGAGTTATTTTTTTGACACTTCCTTTCCCCTCACTCTCATATTCAATCCGACACCAAATCCTATTCATTCTACTACTCAATGATCTCTCGTTTCTCTCCACTTACGTCCATCCAAATTGCCACATCCTTAGTTTTATCCTTTAAGTTTCACATGAACTAAAACAGAAGAATTGTTCTTGATTCCCTACATGAAATTATAATAAATTTAAATCACCGAGAAGGGTGATTATTAGCAAAATATTACATATAAGGATGACTTTTTGAAAAATTATATTCTAACATCATCGAGAAATAGATTTTTGGGTATAAATATTCTGACATTTATTAAAAACTGATAATGAAAATTATTTAAGAGCAGTGAAGAATTTATTGCGATTGAATAGTTACATTATAAATGTGAACTATTAACATTTAAATTTAGGTCATTGTGTGCAGTTATATTGCTAAAATAGTTTTTGAATATATATTTCATACATTTCTGTGCAATACCGCATATTATTTCCTCACTTGCCAAATATTTATTGACTTACTGACTTATTTACTGCCTACTGTGTGCCTGGCACTTTGTGGGCACTGGGGACACAGCAATGAAAGCCAGGGAGACAGAAAATCAACAGAGACTATTGTAAGAACTTCCTGACCATCTCTCTTCTTCTACCCTTGCTCCCTACAGTCTATTCTTTACATAGCAGAGTGCTCTCATTAAAATACCAGTTAGATCACATCTCTCTTCTATTCAAGTACCTCCAATGGCTTTTCTAGCTCAAGGAAATTGGCCTGAGATAGTGCCTCAGAATGAAAGCAAAAATCATTACAATTCCTTACAAGGCCCTTAATGATCTGACCCCTCCCACCTTTCAATTGCCTTTCTGACCTTTTTGGTCATTCTAACTCCAGACACATTGGCCTTCTCACTGTTTCTGACACAAACCAAGCACATTCTTTCCTCAGGGCCTTTGCTCATGCCTTTCCTTCTGCAGTATCAACGTGGTTCACTCTCTCATATCCTTCATGTCTTTACTTAAAAATCCCCTTCTCGGTGATTTAAAATTTAAATTACTGCATGTACTAAGCTAAATACATAAAGCCAAAATTATTAGAAACAGAGAACTTGAGGAAAATACTATATATTGGGCAATTTCAAACCACTTCTTTCATTATTGGACAGATCTCCCTCACCAACATATCATATCCCTTTCGCTGACCATGTTCTTTCCCTTAGCATGTACCACTATCTAGAGTATTATATACTTTGTCTTTGTTATTTTCTGTCTCTATAGAATGTAAATTACATGAAGGCAGGGATTTTTATCTTTTTTGCTCACTGATGTATCTTTAGCACCTAGTACAGTGTCTGGCACATAACAAGTGCTCAATTAAAATTTATATAATAAATAACTGAAGATCACTTTATACTTATTCACCTAATAATTTGAGGTCCTGTTAGTTCATAATGGGAAGGTACATGTATGTTATTACTATACTGATATAAATTGAGTTTATGTTTTCATCTCATTCAGTCTCTTGTTTTCAGATTATTTTTCCTACATGATATATTACAACCAACATTACCTTCATAAGCCCACAAACCCGTTGAAGCCAGACAGCAAGACAGAACAATTATAGCAAGCAACCTGGATGGCTCACTTGCTACCCTTGTAGGAGATAAGCATCTATTTTTAAATTAATATTTTAAACATATTTTAAAATGCACTTTTAAGCAAAAGTATTTACACAAAAATAATATAAAATCTGTGTTTGTTTTATGAAACAGATCTTAACATTGAAGAAATCCCAGTCAACAAGTAAGTTTTTATTATTTAAAAAAGATAGCCAATAAATACATGTTAGAGGAAGGGACTTATAAGAGTAATGACTAGAAAATAATTTGTAAATTAGATATCATAATCACTTATTATAAAACTCTCTAATATATGGATTTTTTACTTAAATAATTAAAGTGGAAAATTTATTTCTTATATACTTAATTC
Source organism: Propithecus coquereli (assembly GCF_000956105.1). Lineage (NCBI taxonomy): Eukaryota > Metazoa > Chordata > Mammalia > Primates > Indriidae > Propithecus > Propithecus coquereli. The sequence goes on along the minus strand of NW_012153286.1, from coordinate 287,944 downwards.
CAACTTTTATAGGTAAAATTCTTGGTTAAAGTATTACATGGTTCTCCTACCCCTCTGATAATCCCTTTTTGGTTCATTTAAAGGACCTTCTTTTTCTAGGCATTCTTAAATATTGGCATTCTTCATAGATCTTTGTATTCTTGGTACTTTTCTTAAATTATGATATAGAATGTATTAAATGAATATTTTTTTGCTTTATTAAGCAAAAACAATACAACTACTACTTGAAGCTTCTGAGTATCATAAGATAACCAATTTTACTTCAGTAAGTTAATCCCTAAAATTTCAGCCAAAGAAATATCTGGCAAATGGAAACCAAAGGAAGGCAGAAGTGGTAATATAAACAACAAATAATAAAGAATGTAAGGTTAAAAGCCAGATAAAGATGTCAAACAGGATAAGGGGGAATATCATATAATGATAAAAGGCACTATTTACGAAGACATAAAGGCATTACTACTGTATGCACTAAGCAAAATATATAAAGCAAAAATTATTAGAAATACATGGAGAACTTAAGAAAAATATAATTATAATGGGTATTTTCAAACTACCTCTTTCATAATTAGACAGATCTTGTACATAAAACATAAGTAAAGACGGGAATTTGAATAATACATAATAAGTAAATAATAAACCTGAG
>NW_012153286.1:282117-284193 GCF_000956105.1 Propithecus coquereli | reverse complement strand
TAGGCCAGTTTTTTTTTTTTTTTAATAAAAGGGGTTTTATTGGCTCCATAAAGAAAATCTTAGTTTCTTAAAGCTCTCTGGTCACATCTGATTCTATGCACATTGTTCTCACATATGACATTTCAGTAAAAGCCTCGGTGTTATAACCAGTGTTTCTAATTGTTTGCTGTTACAAGGAGAACAGATTCTTAGTGAACTCATGTAAACAACTGTGTTGCCATGGAAATAAGAATACTAATACTTTCCAAATTCTGGAGTGATGCAGTAGGGAGAAAAAGTAATTGTTTTGTCTCTGTTGACAAAGATATACTTTGCCAAATTGCTGTAAGCTGTAGATAGCTTAAGAGAAAAGAAAAAAAGGGTTCCCTAAATCTAGAAAATAAAATGGTAAAGAACCAGCAATGTTTCAAACAAAATGTCATAAAATTTGTAATCATCCTCATGGGTCATTTAGTCCCATGTAATTAGTTCTTGTTCTGTATGATCTTGGGTTAGCAGTTTCATGAACCCCTCAGATTCTTTATTAGTCCTCAAAATTCTTATCCTGTCTAATGGTATGATCTTAAAGTTATCAGAGGTTTGTATTTCAGCAGTTTCCATGAATCTCTTGGAAGATGACTTACGTGGCCTATTGTTGATTGCAAAATGCTTTCAGAGATGAATCAAAATAAAAAATAATTGTCTGTGGATGACAAAAGCATTAAAATGGCCATAGTTAAAGATCTGATGGGAGTTCATTCGATAACAAAATTTAGTTATTTCTGTGACATACACCTAAATTATGACTGATAACATTGTGTGGACATATCACGAACAGTGAGGGTATTAACAAATTTCTATGAACTTCATACAATTTCTGAAGCATTTATGTTAATAACATATACCCATACAATCTAAAAAGGTTAAATATCACTTTTATTTGACGATGCTCCTCATGTAATTTAACATAAGTAAGCCTAATTAGTTTAATATTTTTTTATAAGGTAGAGACAAACCTTTGAGATTTTCCTGGGGCCCTCTGGGAAATCTCATAGTTTGAGATCAAAAGACTCCATTTAGAACTTGATTTTAGGAAGTTTGTCAAAAATATCAAAAGGTTTGAACATTTTGATCAAATAGGATCACAGATCATTATGAAACAATAATTATCTATTTAACCAAAGTACAATGAAAGATTTTAAAGGCAAATACAGAAGGTTACATAGTTGTGAACAAAATTTAGCTCCGTTAATATTGACAAGACTCAGTTTTTGTAAGTAATCAAAGACCTGATAAAGAAAAGGTGCAGCATAAGAAATTCTTTTGCTAAGACACAGAATCTTTGCTGGGCAGATTACTTAAAAGATAAAGAAAAACCTTTTTATAATTTATTTTTTATGGCTATTTTTTTATTTCAGCATATTACAGAGGTACAAATGTTTAGGTTACATATATTGCCCTTTCCCCATCCGAGTCAGAGCTTCAAGTGTGTCCATCCCCTAGATGGTGCGCACCGCACCCATTAGGTATGAATATATCCATCCCCTCCCCACCTGCCCAACACCCGATGAATGTTACTACAATATATAATTTCTTAATAACAGCAGACCAATAATCCAAGAAAATGTAATTTTAACAGAAAGAGGAAACCAAATTCTAGTTTTGTGTCAGTTTGCTTTTGATATTAAAGCTCATTAAAAAACTGTTATAATAAATGCATTCAATTTTAGCCAACTAGCCACACAAGATTCTATCTCTATCCTCTCTCTACACAATTTGAATTCTTCTTTTTCATTCTGAAACAACCTTTAAATAACCTCCAGAGTAGGAAAAAATTTACTCTTTTTTTCTCAACAAAAACACATCTTTATACCTTATACATTTTATTATCAAAAATATATCCTTACCAGTACCAAGCTGTTTTAATCACTACAGCCTGGTAGTACAGCTTAAAGTCAGGTAAACTGATACCTCCCAGTTTGTTCTTTTTACTTAGGATTGCTTTGGCTATACAAGGTCTTTTCTGGTTCCATACAAAGCGTAGAATTATTTTTTCCAGATCTGTGAAGAATGATAATGGGATTTTGATAGGGATTG
>NW_012153286.1:278529-279087 GCF_000956105.1 Propithecus coquereli | reverse complement strand
ATGAAAACTAGGAAGTAAACAATTGTGAACTGTCATGTGCGAACATTCTCTAGATTAACACCATTTCATAATTTCTAGAAACATACGCTTCCTTATAGTAGAATTTTTCAGTGTAGCACAGAATGTGAGTTTACTAACAGACCCAAATATCTTTAGTTCCTCCACAATAAGACCCCAAAAGTGGATAAACTTAAACTTTTGTTCAGCAATTAATGTTTCGGTATGTTATCTTATTTGAAAATGATCTAGATATCTAATGAATACTCATCATTGAACTTAGTATAGCTTTAAGGTTTCAAGTTACCGAAAAGATTTTGGAAACTGTTTTCAGGCAGGCATATTAAAAATACAATTATTATTTATAAACTTTTATCTCACTTATATGTATTTAATTAACTTGTCCTTAACAATTATGCTTGAATGGGTCATAAAAATTTCATGGGTTGTTAAATAAAGCTAGCTATCATCTTAAGCTATTTTTTTGTTGACAAATCAGACAAATATCAAAAATATCACAGAAGATAAGAAACTAAAAATTTAAACATATGATATTTCCCT
>NW_012153286.1:273113-278244 GCF_000956105.1 Propithecus coquereli | reverse complement strand
ATGGTGTCCAACAGGATGTTTTAACATATGTATACATTGTATAATGATTAAATCAAGCTAATTAGCAAATCCATTACCTCATGTATTTATCATTTTTTGTGGTAAGAACATTGTATATCTACTGTCTTAGCAATTTTCAATATACAATATATAATATTAACTACAGCCAATGTGTTTTACAATAGATCTCCTAGACTTATTCCTTCTGTCTAGCTGAAATGTTGTATACTTTGACCAACATCTCCCAATCCTCTTCTCCCTACCCCCTGTATCCCTTAGTACCCATCATTCTACTCTCTGCTTCTATGAGTTCAACTTTTTTTAGATTCCACACATAAATGAGATCATGTGGTATTTGTCTTTCTGTGCCTGGCTTATTTCATTTAGCATAATGACCTCCAGGTTCATCCATGTTGTTGCAAATGGCAGGATTTCATTGTTTTTTTAAGGTTAACTACTATTCCATTGTGTAATGTACCTCATTTTCTTTATCTATTCAGCCATTCATGGACATTTAGGTTTATTCCATATCTTGGCTATTGTGAATAGTGCTGTAATGAACATGGGAGTGCAGATATCCCTTCTATGTACTGGTTCTATTTCCTTTGGATATATACCCAGCAGTAGGATTGCTGGATCATATGGTAGTTCTATTTTTAGTTTTTTGAGGCTCCACCATACAGTTTTCCATAATGGCTCTAATAATTTACATTCCCACCAACAGTATACAAGAGTTTCCTTTTCTCCATATCCTTGCCAACATTTTTTATCTCTTATCATTTTGATCATAGTCATTCTAACAGGTGCGAGGTGATATCTCAGCATGGTTTTAATTTGCATTTCCCTAATGATAAGTGATATTGAGCATTTTTTCATATATCTGTTGGCCATTTGTATGTCTTTTGAGAAATGTCTATTCAAGTCATTTACCCATTTTTTATTCATATTATTTATTTTATTGCTATTGAGTTGTTCGAGTTCCTTATATATTTTGGATATTAATCCCTTTTCATATATATGGCTTGCAAATATTTTCCACCAATCCATAGATTATCTCTTTACTGTTAATTGTTTCATTTGCTGTGCAGAAGCTTTTTAGTTTACTATAGTCCCATTTGTCTATTTTTGCTTTTGTTGCCTGAGCTTTTGGGGTCAAATCCAAAAAATCATTGCCCCAACCAATGTCATGTAGTTTTTGCTCTGTGTTTTCTTCCAGTAGTTTTATAATTTAGGTCTTGTGTTTATATTTTTAATTCATTTTGATTTTAATTTTGATCATTCAGTTGATTTTTACATATGGTGTGAGATAAGGATTCAATTTTGTTCTTCTGCATGTGAATATTCAGTTTTCCCAGCACCCTTTATTGAATAGAGTGTTCTTTTCCGATTAGATCTGACATGAAGTGGTGTCAACCTTCAAAGACGGAAATTAGTGGTGGAATGAACTGGCAGTTGAATACCTGCACCTGCATGTCAACCATCTGGAATTCCATTGCTACTCCTGTTCCCTACATGGTAACATTTGGGCTGTATTACTACTTTAGTTTTTTAATATATACATATAACATAGATATTTATATTAAGGAAGTACATAGAAGAGAAATGTTTTCTTTTTAATCTATTTTAATGTATTGTATTATATTTATTATAAGCATATTAAGCTAATTATTCCATAAATTAAAATGTGAAAATTAAAATTTGAGATCTCTATAAGGCCTACAGTTCTCTCTGCATCACAGAATCTACACTTTCACTGCTCCACTTTAATTGAGCACCTGTTAGCTACCAGGCACTGTGCTTGAATGGTAAAGACAGAATCAAATAGAAACTAGACTCTCCTCTCAAGGAGATACTACAGTAGATAGATAAATGTCACCAAATGAAGACATTGAATCTTATAAGTGCTAAGGTAGAATACTTTAGAGGATGTATTGGTTAATTTTATAAAGGATCTGAACGTGAAATAAAAGGAGATGAGGTGAATCTATTGTGTATTTCAAAATAGGTAGAAGAGAATAATTGAAATGTTTCTAAGAAAAGAAATATTTAAGGTGACGTATAGACCAATTACCCTCATTTTATCTTTATAAATTATATGAATGTATTAAATATAACATGTACTCTGAATATATACATCTGTTAGCTATCAATAATTGTTTTTTTTAAAAAAGGAGATGACGTGAATTGACAGCCACCAGTTTACCAATGGGGCAAGGGCATTACAAGGTGAAGGAGCAGGAAACTTCATGGGCTATTTAGAAAAGTATAAGTAGCTTAATATGGCTGTGGCATAATACATGGTAAATACAAGAGGTAAATCTAAAGAGGTTAACCCAGGCCAGAGCTTGTATAACAGTTTACCTTATATGCAGTGGGGAGCCAAAGCTATAACATGATCATATTTATTTTACTTTTTTGAAAGATTAGTCTGGGAGGAATGTGGAAGATGGATAGTAGGCAAGTAAGACACAGATTGAAGAAGTCAGTTAGGCAGTCTTTTCAAGTCATCCAGCAAGAGATCTAGAGTGGCTTGATCTAGAATAGTGACAGTAGAAATCAAAGGAGAGTTGAGAGATACACAGATAGAATTGATAAGACTTGCTAATGGATTGAAAGTTGAAATATGGGTCCCCAATAAATTATATGTAATTTTAAAATCCAAAAAGCTCTGGAAAACAAATTTATTATGTTTGTGACAAACCCTTTTGGTTGCAAAATGTTACCTGAATTATAATGAGGCTATAGTCATTATTTATTTTACTAAGTGCAAATATTTATACATGATCATGTTAGCAAAATGCTACAGAAATATTAATGTGTTTGATTACAGGGTACTATTCCATTTCCCCAGGGTATTATAACATATGTTTTATGTGTATTTTCTAAATTGCCTTTCTAATATATAAAACATTCTGAATTTAAAAACACATTTGACCCCAAGGATTTAAAGTAAAGGATTGTGGACCTGTGCTATTTTTCATATGATTTTGCTTAAAATTTCCTTGGTTCAATGATATAACAAACTGCATATTAACTGTTTAGGACATGGTGACTTTGCTTTTCTAATATCCAGCTGAGATGTATTCTAGGAATGAGAATTTTGGTAAAGTTTGGGAAGAAGGAAGAAGTAATTTTGAAACATACCAAGGAGAGGTGTGGCTGTGCCGCTGCAATAGATTTGTGAACAACATAGGGCAATTTAAGGGAAATGGATGCTTAGATAATAGAGAACACAGATGACTAAGATGCTAACAAAGCTATAGCAAAGAAATTTTGGGTTCAGAGTAAAGAGGATAAAATGTAAAAATAACATAAAAATTTGGTTCAAATTTATGTGCATAGAGATATTCATAATATTTCCTTATTTTCCTTTCCATGTCTGTGGATCTGTTAATTCTTGATATTGATAATTTATGGCTTCTTTTTTTCTCTGCCTTACTTAGAGGGTCATCAATTTTATTGATATTTTCAAAGAACCAACTTTTAGTTTAATTGAATTTTCTCTTTTTATTTTTTGTTTTAAATTTTGTTGATTTCTATTCTTTGTTGTTTCCTTCCTTCCGCTTGATTTGGGTTTGTTTTGCTCTTCTTTTCCTGGTTTCTTCAGGGGGAAATTTAGATTATTGATTTGATGTTTTTCTAATACAAGTGTTTGATGCTATAAAATTCCCTCTGAGCCCTACTTTAGATGTACACCACACATCTTATTATGTTGTATTTCCATTTTCATTCAGCTTAAAATATTTTCCAATTTTTCTTTGACCCATAGATTATTTAGAGGTATATTGTGTAATTTCTAAGTGTTGAAAAATTTTCTTGTTATCCTGTTGTTATTGATTTCTAGTTTAATTTGTGGTCAGAGAAAATATTTTGTATGCTTTAAATTTAAATTCTTTTAAATTTGTTAAGTTTTTATTTATGACACAGGATATGGTCTCTCTTAATGAATATTTGTGAGCACTTAAAAACAATTGTATTTTGCTGTTGTTGGGTGAAATGTTATGTGAATGTCAAATAGATCCTGTAGGTTGATTGCATTGTTCTGTATCTTTGCTGATTTTCTGTGTAGTCATTTTGCAGAGAAGGGTATTTTGTCTCCAGCTATGCTTGTGGATTTGTCTACTTCTCCTTTATGTTATAATTGTCTATAAATTACATCTACATATAATATATTAAAAAACACCATCAGACAGTCTTACACTTTTTGCTATCAACCATCAAATGCGTTTTATAGAATTCAAGAGTGGACAGATAATCTAGTATATCTATCCAGATATTTAGCATTTCTCTTACTCTTCCTTCATTCATTCCTCGGTATCCCAAGTTTCTTTCTGGTATCATTTCCCTTCTACCTGAAGAACTTCCATTAGCAATACTGTCAATTCTGGTATTAGCAATTTTGGCTGTGAATTCTCTTATTTTTCTTTCATTTAAAAATGGCTTTATTTTACCTTTATTAGCAAAGCAAATTTTCACTGGATATAGAATTCTGGTTTGATGATTCTTTTCTTTTGACACTTGAAAAATGTGCCACTTTATTCTGTTGTCTGTCGTTTCTGGTGAAAAATCTACAGTCATCTGAATTGTTGTTCCCCTATAGATATTGTATCATTTTTCTGTGGTCGATTTAAAGATTTTTTTTCCTTGTCTCCCATTTTCAGAAGTTTGATTACAATGTATCTTGGCATAGATTTGTGGGAGGGGGCTTATGCTGTTTGGAGTCCATTCAGCTTGAATCTGCGTTTTTATATCTTTTGCCAAACTTGGGAGTAATAGAAATTTTCTACCATTATTTCTTCAAATACTTTTCCAGAAGCACTGCACTTATTCATTCCTCCTTCTCAGACTACAATAACACAAATATTAGACGTGTAGATGTTATATCACTGGTCCCTGGGGCTCTGTTTGGTTCTTTCAAATCTTTTTTTTTCTGTCCTTCAGGATGAATACTTTCTATTGGTCTATCTTCAGGTTCACTTAATATGTGCTCTGTCATCTCCATTCTGCTTTTGAACCCTTTCATTGAGTATTTTGTTATTATATTTTTCAGTTCTAAAGTTTCTATTTCTTTTTCTTTTTTTTTTCTTTTTTTAGCTTGGAACTTTTTCTTTTTTTTCTTTTTTTTTTATTT
>NW_012153286.1:270830-271578 GCF_000956105.1 Propithecus coquereli | reverse complement strand
TGTTGATTGTCCTTTTCCACGCACATTGATATTTTGTGATTCTTTATATGCCAAGTAATTTTGGATTGCACCCTGAACATATTGACTGTTACTTTGTAAGGCTTTGTCTTTAGTTAAATTTTGTGGAGAATCTTTGGTGTGCTCAAGATTAGATTCTCCCATTCAAAGGGGGAGAGAGGGTGTCAGTGAGCCAAGGAGTTCATAAATAGCTTCCTCTGATATTTTCCAGTTTCCTGGTCAGAAACCACCCACTTCTGTGATTGAGACAAGTCAAGGTCTCTAGTGGTTGAAGATAGAGAATTTCTTTCTTTTTTATTTCAGAATATTATATGGGTACAAACATTTTGGTTACATATAATGGCTTTGCCCCACTGGAACCAGGGCTACAAAGGTGCCCTTCCCCCACACAGTGTGCTCTACATCCGTTAATTGTGAATTTACCCTCCTCCACTCCCTCCCACCTGACCGGCACCCAATGAATATTACTACCATGTGAGCACCTTAGTGTTGATCAGTTAGTACCAATTAGATGGTGAGTACATGTGGTACTTGTGTTTCCATTCTTATGATACCTCACTTCGAAGGATGGGCTCAAGCTCTATCCAGGATAATATAAGAGGTGCTAGTTCACCATTGTTTTTTTTAGTTGAGTAGTATTCCATACCATATTTTATTTATTTATTTATTTATTTCATACCATATTTTATTAATCCACTCATGGATTGATGGGCCCTTGGGTCATTTTTTT
>NW_012153286.1:267529-268846 GCF_000956105.1 Propithecus coquereli | reverse complement strand
CAGCATAGCTCACAGCAACCTCAAACTCCTGGGCTCAAGCAATCCTTCTGCCTCAGCCTCCCGAGTAGCTGGGACTACGGGCATGTGCCACCATGCCTGGCTAATTTTTTTCTATATATATTTTTTTAGTTGTCCAGATTATTTCTTTCTATTTTTTAGTAGAGACGGGGTCTCGCTCTTGCTCAGCCTGGTCTCGAACTCCTGACCTTGAACGATCCACCCGCCTCGGCCTCCCAGAGTGCTAGGATTACAGGCGTGAGCCACCGCACCCGGCCTCTACTCTATTTTTATGAGATCGACTTTTTTATATTCCACATATAGGTGAGATCATGCAGTATTTGTCTTTGTATGCCTAGCTTATTTCACTTAGCATAATGTCTCCCAGGTTCATCTTGGAAATGACAAAAATTTGAGATAATTTAATTTAATTCTTCCACGTGTGGAATCCAGCACCATTTATTGAAAACACTGTCCTTTCCCCATTGCATACTCTTGGCACCTTTGTTGAAAATCAATTGACCATAAATGCATGGGTTTATTCCTGGGCTTTATATCCTGTTCCATTGGTTGATGTGTGTGTTTTTATACCAGTACCATGCTGTTTTAATTATAATAGTTTTATAATATATTTTGAAATCAGACAGGGTGCTGCCTCTAGCTTTGTTCTTTTTGCTTCAGATTGCTGTGACTATTTGGGGTTTTGTTTGTGGTTCCACAATCTCTTATATGGATATACTACATTTGTTTATCCATTCATCTATTGATGAACATTTGGGTTGTTTTCAGTTTTTGGTGATTGTGAATAATGCTAATATAAATATTGGTACACAAATATATATTTGAGTCCGCACTTTCAGTTCTTTTGGGTCTATACCCTGAGGTAGAATTGCTAGATCATCTGGTAATTCTATGATTAATATTTTGAGGAACCACCATACCATTTACCACAGCAGCTGTACCATTTCACATTCCCACCAGCAATACGTGAAGGTTCTAGTTTCTCTACATCCTCATGACTTGTTATTTTGTGTTTTGGTTTTTGGGGGTTTGTTTGTTTTTCGTTCGATGATAGCTGTCTTAGTCAGTTGAAATAGCTATAACAAATTGGCATAGACTAGGTGGCTTACACAAGAAAAATTTATTCCTCACAGTTCTGAAGGCTGGGAAGTCCAAGATCAAGGCACCAGTAGATTTGTTTCCTTTTTTTTTTTATTTCAGCATATTATAGGGGTACAGATGTTTAGGTTACGTATGTTGCCCTTGCCCCCCCTCCCCCCTAAGTCCGAGTTTCAAATATGTCCATCCTTCGGGTGGTGC
>NW_012153286.1:175778-263964 GCF_000956105.1 Propithecus coquereli | reverse complement strand
GTTTATTGTGCTGATCCTTGTGTAATTCTGTTTTGAGTACTTCTTGGAGAGCTGGTCTTGTCTTGGCGGATTCCCTCAGTCTTTGCTTATCTGAGAATGTTTTTATTTCTCCTTCATATATGAAACTTAGTTTTGCAGGGTACAAGATTCTAGGCTGGGCATTATTCTGTTTCAGAAGAGTGAGAATGGGGCCCCAGTCTCTTCTTGCTTGTAGGATTTCAGTTTAGAAATCTGGAGTTATTCTGATGGGCTTTCCTTTGTATGTTACTTGTCTGTTTCACTTTACACCTCGTAGAAGGGCCTCTTTAGTGGGTATTTTGGTCAATCTGATGACTGCGTGACGTGGTGTCTTCCTATTTGCATTGAATCTCTCTGGGGTCCATTGAGCTTCTTGTATTTGTATATCTAGATTTTTAGCAAGGCCTGGAATATTCTTCTCTATTAATTCTTCAAATAGCTTATCCAGCCCTTGAGTGTTTTCTTCTTCACCTTCTGGAACCCCTATTACCCTCAGGTTCAGTTTTTTTCACATAATCCCACATTTCTTGTAAGCTAATTTCTTTTCTCTTAATTTTCTGCTCGATTTCTGTGACTGACTTATTTAATTGGAAGGAGTTGTCTTCAATCTCTGAGATTCTTTCTTCTGTTTGATCTACACTGTTCTTGAGGCTTTCCACAGTGTTTTGTAGTTCTCTGTATAAGTCCTTTATTTCCAGTAGATCAGTTTGATTTTTCTTTAATATTTCAATTTCTTTAGTGAATTTTTCTTCCAAGTCCTGGATTTTTTTTGTGGTTTCTTGTGTTGGTAATCCATTTTTTCTTTCATATCATTCAGTTTTCTTACAATCCATGTTCAAAATTCTTCTTCTGTCATTTTAGTGTTCTGAGTTTGGTTAATGTCCATCGCTGAGGACCTGTTGTTCCTCGTTGGGAGGGTGTGCTTTCCGTTTGAGTCTTCATACTTCCAGAGTTCTTTCTCTGGTTCCTTCCCATCTGGATCAGTTGTTCCTTCTTGCCTTTAAATTTTCATTTGGATAATGACACGCCCTGTTTAGTCTCAGAGCCATTTGGTGATGTTTGTGGGTGAGATTCGACCACACCCTTTATGATGAACCAATAGATTCAGTAAAAGTGTGTGCAGGATGACCTTCCTGTCAGTAGGTGGCACTTGCAGGGAGGAGCGAGCTGCGGTGCTGTTTTTGGGTCCTGTAGCTAGCTCTTATTCCTCTAGAGAGGCCCTCTTGTGCCTCGGGTGGTGGGTGGGGCCCTGGGATATCCAGGTGTGTCCTTATTCTCCACCTTAGTGGGAGGAGTGAGTCTGGGTGGGGCTGGGTTGGGTAAGCCTGTTCTCAGGCTCCACAACTTCTGTTAGCAGGGGTCAAAGGTCTGCTCTTTGTTTCTGTGCAAAGCTGCCGGGAGGGGCTGAAATGGGTCCACTCAGCTGACAGTCTGGGCTTGGGGGGTGGGGCTGTCCAAACCCACACTCTGGAGCAGGTCTCACTCCCCTCCAATCTCCCCCTCTCCGTGTCCTCTCCCAGGGCTCTGCCAGCAAGCGGGACCTCAGGCCAATGGATCTCCCCTAGCTGTGACGTGGGCCGGGAGGTTCCCTACCCAGGATTGTACCCTGAGCTGGGTGCACAGCCCTCTTTTGGGAGGAGAGTTGCCGCTCCGGCATGCTGATCTGCCCCTGAAGGCACACACTCCTCAGTAGGCTCTCTCACAGATCTCCCTTCTGTGCCCCGGGGCAGTGCGATCGTGACCTGGGTGTATGGGGTCTGGTCTGCAGGCCTGTCCCCTGGACCCTGGAGATCAATCCCTGACCTTGCCAGGGGGAGGAGTGCTGGTCTTGAATCACCTACATGGTGCCCAACCTGGATCGATTTCACTCCACTTCGGGATTTGTCCCACTTTCCTGGAGTCCCCAGGAAAGTAGCACCTGGGAGGGCTGGCGGCTAGGGAACTGGCAGTCTGAGTACCCCTCAGTCTGCTGTAGGGCCCCAAAAGGAAAGGTCCCGTTCCTTGGAGATGCCTCCGTATGATGGCTAAATTGTCTCTCTGGGCACGCACGGGTAGGGAGGGGGAAGGAGAGAATGGAGCATTATGGCGTCTGCCGATAGGCTCGGTTCTGCGCCCGGGGAGGTGCCCCGAGGGGGCTAGGAGCCTGGGGCTGAGTCCACAAGAGGCCACTGCTCACTGGCGGCAGCTGTCTCTGGGCTGGTGTTGGCGGGTGTCTCCTACCGGTCAGGAGCCCACCAACAGTCTAAGAATCAGGGGAGGGGAAAGTTATCTTCTCCACCTACCCTTGTTTCTGGTCTCCAAGCCTCTCGGGACCTTTCTCCTTCCAGTTCTCCTCTGCCACGTCTTCCCGGGGAGTCTCCTGTAGTTTCAGGCACCCTTCCTTCCAACCCTCACCCGATCTATGTTTCTCTGCTGTCCTATTTTTTTCTCTTTCTTCTAAAATTCGTCTTTTTTGCAGAGACACCTTGACTGGCGGCTTTTCTCGTCCGCCATCTTGGCTCCTCCCTTGGCACCGGTAGATTTGTTGTCTGGTGAAGGTCCTCTTCCTGGTTTCCAGACTTCTTGCTGTAACCTTACATGGCAGAAAGCGAGCAAGAGTGCTCTCTGGGATCCTTTTTATAAGGTCACTAATTCCATTCATGAGGCCCCCACAGGCATGAGGTAATTACCTCCCTGAAGCCCTGCCTCCTACTACAATCACATTAGGGGTTAGGAATTCAACACATGAATTTGGTCGGGAGGGTGAACACGAACACTGAATTCACAACAATAGCCATACTAATGGGTGTAAAGTGGTATCTCATTGTGATTTTGATTTGTCCTTCTGTAATGATTAATGAAGAGCATCTTTTCTTGCACTTATTTGCCATTTGTATGTCTTTGGAGAAGTTTCTATTCAAATCCTTTGACCATTTTTTAATTTGGTTGTTTCGCTGTTTTGTCGTATGAATTCTCTATATATTTTGGATATTAATTCCTTATCAGATATATAATTCTTAGCAAATATTTTCTTCTATTGGATGGGTTGGCTTTTACTCTTTTAATAGTGTTCTGTGATGCATAAAAGTTTTTAATTTTGATGAAGTCCAATTTATTTATTTATTTGTTGTCTATACTTTTGGTATCATATAAGAATTCATTGCCAAATCCAAATCCAATGTCATGAAAAATTTTCCCTGTATTTTCTTCTAATATTTTTAGAGTTTTAGCACTTAAGTTTAGGTCTTTGATCCATTTTGAGTTAATTTTTATATGGTATGAGGTAAGGCTGCGACTTCATTCTTTTGCATATAAATACCCAGTTGTCCCAGTACCATTTGTTGAGAAGACAGTTTTTTCCCCATTGAATAGTCTTGGCACCCTTGTCAAAAATCAATTGACTATATATGGGAGGGTTTATTTCTGTATTCTCTATTCTATTCCATTGGACTATATGTCTGTCCTTGTGCTGGTATCACATTGTTTTGATTACGGTAGCTTTGTAGTAACTTTCTGGTTTTTTTTCTTTTTCTTTTTTTAGAGATGTGGTCTCACTCTTGCTCAAGCTGGTCTCAAACTCCTGAGCTCAAGCAATCCTCCCACCTTGGCCTCCCAGAGTTCTAGGATTACAGGCATGAGCCACCATGCCTGGCCATTGTAGTAACTTTAAATATTAGGAAGTACAAGCTTTTCCAGCTTTGTTCATGTTTTTCAACATTATTTTGGCTAATTGTGGTTCCTTAAGATTCCATATGAATTTTAGAATTTTTTTTCTATTTCTGCTAAAAAAACCACTCTGCAATTTTGATAGGAATTACACTCCATCTGTAGATAATCTTGGGTAGTAGGGTTATATTAACAACTCTGAGTTTTCTGATTCATGAACATGGGATGTCTTTCCATTTACTTGGGTCTTCTTTAATTTCCTTCAACAATGTTTTGTAGTTTTTTTTTTTTTTTTTTGAGACAGAGTCTCACTGTGTTGCCCTGGCTAGAGTGCCGTGCCGTCATCCTAGCTCACAGCAACCTCAAACTCCTGGGCTCAAGCAATCCTCCTGCCTCAGCCTCCCGAGTAGCTGGGACTACAGGCATGTGCCACCATGCCCATGCCCGGCTAATTTTTTCTATATATTTTTAGTTGTCCAATTAATTTCTTTCTATTTTTAGTAGAGACGGGGTCTGGCTCTTGCTTAGGTTGGTTTTGAACTCCTGAGCTCAAACAATCCGCCCGCCTCGGCCTCCCAGAGAGCTAGGATTACAGGCGTGAGCCACCGCGTCTGGCCTGTTTTGTAGTTTTAAGTATATAAGACTTTTTGCCACTTTGGGTAAATTTATTTCTAAGTATTTTATTCTTTTTGGTGCTATTCTAAATGGAATCATTTTCTTAATTTCTTTTTGCATTGTTCATTGCTAGTGTACAGTAATGCAATGGATTTTTGTGTATTGATTTTGTATCCTGCAACTTTGCTGAATTCCTTTATTAGCTCTAATATTTTTTTGTGTAATTTTTAGGGTTTCTATATATGAGATCATGTCATCTGCAAACGGAGATAATTTTACTTCCTCCTTTCTGATTTGGAAGCCTTTAATTTCTTTTTCTTGCCTAATTGCTCTGGCTAGGATTTTTAATACTATGTTGAATAGAAGTTTTGAAAGTGACCATCTTGTCTTGTTTCTGATCTTAGGAGGAAAGCTTTCAGTCTTTAACCACTGGGTATAATGTAGCTGTGGTCTTTTCGTATATGGCCTTTATTATGTTGAGGAAGTTCCCTTCTATTCCAGTTTATTTAGTGCTTTTATCATGAAAGGGTGTTGAGTTTTGCCAAATGCTTTTTTTTACATTAAGTAATATTATCATATGTTTTTTCTCTTATTCTATTAATGTGGTATATTACATTGATTGATTTTTGTATGTTGACCTGTCCTTGCATTCCAGGAATGAATCTCACTTGGTCATGGTGTAAAATCCTTTTAATAAGCTGCTGAATTTGGTTTGCTAGTGTTTTGTTCAGGACTTTTGCATTAATCATGGCTCAGTAGTTTTCTTGTATTGTCTTTGGTTTTGGTATCAGCATAATGTTAGCTTCATAGAATAAGTTAGGAAATATCCCCTCCTCTTCAATTTTTTGGAAGACTTTGAGAAGACTTGGTGTTAATTCTTCTTTTGATGTTTGTTAGAATTCACCAATGTAGCCATATGGTCATAGGCTTTTCTCTTTGGGAAGTTTCTGATTACTGATTCACTATCCTTACTAATTATAGACCTAGTCAGATTTTCTATTTCATCATAAGTCAGTATCATTTTTTAATAACCACAAATTAGACATAAATATCATTGTTTTATGGAGTTAGTGTTTGTTTAGATTTAACCACATTATTGACCATTTTCTTTCTCATCATTGCTTCTTCCATCTTAGACTTTCTGTATGCGATCGCCTGAAGTACATCCTTAAAATTTCCTTTAGTAAGTGTGTATTGGGTGGTCAAGTCAATTTTTGTTTGTCTGGGTATACTCTTCTAGTTTGACAGCTATTTTCTTTTAGTACTCTGAAGATATCATTCCACTATATTCTGACTTCTACCACCACAACTGACAAGTCATCTTTTAGTCTAATTATATTAGCTTTGTAGGTATTGTAGGCAGAATAATGTTCCCCCAAAGAAGTCAATCTTCTAATCCATGGAACCTGTGAATAAATATGTTTAGTTATATGGCAAAGGGGCATTAAGGTTGCTAATCAGATGATCTTAAGATAGGGATATTAGCCTAGATTATTCAGGGGGGCCCACTATCATTACAAGGGTCCTTAAAAATGGAAGAGGGAGGCAAGAGAGTCAAAGAAAGAGATGTAATGATGGAAGCAAGGTCAGAGTAATGCCACGGTTGCTAGCTTTGAAGATAGAAGAAGAGGGCCACAAGCCAAGGAACTCAGGTTACCTCCAGAAGCTAGAAGAGGAAAAGAAATGGATTTTCCCCCTGGAGGCTCCAGAAGGAATGAAGCCCTTCCAACGCCTTGATTTTAGCCCAGTGAGATCCATGTCAGACTTCTGACCTCCAGAAGTATAAATCATTTGAGCAACTAAATTTGAGGTAATTTGTTATGGTAGCAATAGAAAACTAATACAGTAGGTATTCTAATTTTTTTGTTGATTTTAATGTTTTGCCTTTTTGTAAGTAGTTTTACCTTGATGTTTCTAGAAGCAGATTGGTTGATTTATTGATTTACTTACTTACTTACCCTACTTAAGATTTATTTGGTCTTCCAGAATCTGAGAATAATGACTTTTCTCAGTTCTGAAAATTCTTAGCTATTATACCTCTAAATATGGGCTTTCTTCTTTTCTCTCTAGTGACTTCATTGATACTCCAATTAGAATTCTTTTATGTTGTCTCATTTTCTCCTGTTTATCTCTTAACACGTCTCTCATGTTTTCCATCTCTTTATCTCTAAGTGCTTCATTCTGTATATTTTCTCCAATTTTATATCCTCACTTATGAATTCTTTCTCTGTCTATTTCTAATTTTCCATTTAACCCATCCATTGAGGCTTTTATTTTTTGTTTTGTTTTGGTAAATGTTACTGAAATATACATATAGAAAAGGGCACAAATGAATTTTCATGAAGTGAACATACTTATCTTTAGCCTGGTCCTCCTATTATTCAACCCTTCTGTTAAACTTTTTATTTCATGAGTTATGCTTTTAATTTCCAAGAATGGATTCACATTATCTATTCTTTTTCATAACATCCTATTCATTCTAATAATAATCTACTTTGTCTCTTTTTACAGTTTTTGACTTAAAGTCTGTTTTATCTGATTAAGTGTAGCTACGCCTGGTCACTTTTGGTTTGCATTTGTCTGGAATATCTTTTTCCATTCATTCACTTTCAGTCTATATGTGTCTTTACAGGTGAAGTGAATTTCTTATAGGCAGCATATAGATGGTTCATTTTTTTATCCATTCAGCCAGTCTTATCATTTAAGTGAGGAATTTAATTCATTTACATTCAAAATTATTATTGAAAATTGAGGACTTACTCCTGTCATTTTAGTTGTTTTCTGGTTATTTTGTGTATCCTTTGTTTCTTTCTCTCTTACTATTTATTATTGTGATTTGGTGGTTTTCTATAGTAATAAGGTTGATTCTTTTCTGTTTATCCTTTGTGTATTTGCCCTACCAATGAGTTTTATACTTTTGTGTGCTTTCATAATGGTGATTATTGTTTTTTCACTTCCAGATGCAGGACTCCCTTAAGCATTTCTTGTAAATCTGATCTAGTGGAGACAAATCCCCTCAGTTTTTGCTTATTTGGGAAAAACTTTATTTCTCCCTCATTTCTGAAGGATAGCTTTTCTGGGTATAGTATTCTTATCTGGCAATTTTTTCCTTTCAGTAATTTGAATATTTCATCCCATTCTCTCCTGGCCTGTGATGTTTCTTCTGAGAAATCTGCTAATCTAATGGAGATTTCCTTATATGTGACTTGATGCTTTTCTCTTGCTGTTTTAAAATTCTTTGTCTTTTCACAATTTGACTATAATGTGCCTCGGGAGGACCTTTTTGGGTTGACTCTGTCTGGAGACTTTTGAGCTTCCTGGATCTAGATGTCCATATGTCTCCCTAGACTTGGGACATTCCCATCGAATAGGTTTTCTGCCCTTTTTAAAATCTCTTCTCATTCTAGAACTCCCATAATAGCAATATTTGTTTGCTTAATGGTGTCCCATAAGTCTTATAAGCTTCCTTCACTTTTTCATTCTTCTTTCTTTTTTTTTTTTTTCTCTAACTGGGTAGTTTCAAATGACCTATCTTCAAGTTCAGAGAGTCTTTCTTTTGATCAAATCTTTTGTTGAAGCTCTCTTTTGTATTTTTTATTTTATTTGTTGCATTCTTCAGCTGCAGAATTTCTGTTTGGTTCTTTTTTCTTTGATTTCTATCTCTTTGTTGAATTTCTCATTCATATTATGAACTGTTTTCCTGATTTCGTTGAATTGTCTATCTGTATTTCTTTTTGAGACAGGGTGCTGTTCTGTTGGCAAGGGTAGAGTGCAGTGGTGTCACTGAGTGGACTACAGGAATGCACCACCACACCTGGCCAATTTTTTCTGTTTTTTATGGAGACAGAATCTCACTATGTTGCTCAGACTTATCTGTATGTCTTTTTATCTCATTGAGTTTCCTTAAGATCATTATTTTGAATTCCTTTTCTGGCAATTTGTTGATTTCCTTTTTATTGGGGTTCGTTATTAGAGAGTTATGATGTTCCTTTGGTGGTGTCATATATCCTTGCTTTTTCATGTTTCTTGTGTCCCTCTGTTGATGTCTGCTCATCTGGTAGAACAATTGCCTCTTCCAAACTTTCTATAGTGGCTTTTATAGAGAAGGACTTTCATCAACAGATGGGTGTTAGGGTGCTGGTTGGGAAGGGAGTAGTGACTATATTTATGGGTAGGTACAATGGAATAGTCTCCACATCGCTTCTTCAGATACATTAAACATAGACAATAACTGTGGGTACCTCAGTGGCCTAGGTTGTAGAAGTTTGTGGTAGTGGAAGTGGCAGCATAGGTTGTTAATTCCCTCAGTGTCAAGGGCTTTTGGGGTGCTCCTAATCTTATTTCCCCACAATGGGGACACTTAGCTGAGGGGATCCCTTTTGGTATCAGGTCTGACACAGCCTACAAATAGCTGCTGTGGCACTGGTTTCCAGTTGCAGGTGCTTGAGGTGGCAGTGGGGATGGGGTCCTAGGCTCACAATCTCACAAACCTATTGTGGCACTTGGGTCTTGGGGTGCAGATTTGCTTTCTGTGGCAGGGTTGGGTATCAGTTGCCCATAGAGCCAAGATCTGTGACTTGGAGATACCTGCTAGCAACACAGGACCAGGGGGCCAGACTGTAGCTGTGATTCTTTCCCTGGGGGCAGAGCACAACCCTGGCCTGACTTCAGGGAAGAATGGGTGCTCTAAAGGTTTGAGTCCAGACGCAGGTTATAGCTATAATTTGGGAGCCTGAGCCAATAGGACTTAGTGGCAACTTGGGTCCCAAGGGATGAGGCACCATGTCCTAGTGACTCTGGACCCTGAGATGGTGGAGATTGGCAGTATCCTAGACTCTGTGAGGCCAGGTATAGCAGCAGCAAGTCACCTACAATCATAGATGGAGCACAGCTGTCATTTGGGCCCTGAGGCAAGAACAGAGAAGTAGCTGTTAGATTTGGTCACATTAAAGTAGGTTGAAAGTGAACCAGGGAAACAACCTCAATGTCCATTAATAGAGGCATGGAATATTGTTGCCTTCCTTCAAGAATATTTGCTGAGCAGCCTTATGCCTAGAATGAACTAAGCAGAGCACTAGAGTTGTTTGGCCCATATGGCAGGTATCTCAGCTCAGTCACAGGTTGCACAGTTGTTCAGCAATGAAGATGCTCTAGGAATATTGTGAATGTGCTGGGCATAGTTCTTCCTTGAAAGAATTTTCTAGACCCTTGCTTTCTTATTCTTAAGCTTTAATACATATATATTATTCATACACACACATACACACACACACATACATATATATCTCAGGAATGAAGAAATTTTTATAGTAGAATTAGGAGGCAGGGTATAAGAATACTTTGAGAAGGATCAGAAAGGCTTATATTAAAGATGGATTTCTGCCTCCTTATTCACTCCCTCTGGCCAATCACTAGCACTTTGAAATATGTCTAAGGTCAAAGGCCACTATGTCTCATGTTATATCATGTAGTAATGGACAAAGAAACAAAGACACAGGGATTAAAGTTATGGCTGGTATAGGAAAGAGTACTAAATCAGGGTTGGAAGCCAGACACAATTTAACCTTGTGCTGATATTAGTCTGCTCTTCATCTGTGGTGATGAGAGTCAAATTATCTTCATTTTTCAGATGTTATCTCACACATCTAAAATATGTTATAACCAAAGACTAGAAGCAAACACTGAAAAATTAAGAGAGTTTTATTTGCTGGAAGTAGTGAGATTGCGGTTGAAATTTTCTTTAATTTGTCTATTAATATTACTGTTTTATTTATGCAGTATTTTAAAAGAGTCACAGCTCTTTCTTTCTTAGTTAAGTTCACATTTCTCTCAGATGTGGAATGTTTTCCAAGCAAATTCCCACTCCTCAGGAAATTTGTGGTACTGTGAACTCTACTCTGGCTTCCAAAACAACACACCAATTATTAGCAGTCTTTAAACCTCCTAAATATGCCATATTTAAGGAAAGATCATTGTCCCGGCTATACAAAGTTCACTATGAATTTGTTCTCAATATTAAGTATATAGCAGAATATTTTCTGTTATCTTATAATATTGCTTATTAAATATTAGTAGAAAATATACTATATAGTAACTGACACTTCCTTAAAGGTACCACCTCCAGTGGCCTATCCAGTGACTTCTCAGCAAATGCCTATGTATAGAATGGTAACAAAAACCCTTCTTAAGAGTAATAGATATAGTTAAAACTTCTAACAAAAAAAACTATATAGATAATTTAAAATGGAAGATAATCCATCCACATTCTTTCCTTGCATTGGAAACAGACATGGCAGCCCTCTGAGAAATAATACAGCAAAGGCTTTGTGAAATGGCTAACAAGAATAGAGAAAGGAATCCTAGAAATGGGAATGGGAAGGTGTGTGTAGAATTGGAATAGTCAAGGGAAAGCTATTCCAGAATTAATAGAAAATCCAAAATAGGAATAATCAACATGCATATGATAGATTCAAGTATAATTTAGTTTAGTTTACATTCTTGGTTTATTCTAAGAGTTATAAACTATTGTTTACTGCTGAGTTTCCTCCCTTTTTGCAAGGATTTTATTATTATTTCATTTTGTTTTGTTTTGTCATTTTGCTGTTTGGGATCACTTCTACTCTACATTAATGGGGTTTAAAAAGTGGAAATTAATGAGACTAATTTTGTTCTTATTGTATAAGGCTTCTAATAGGAGAAATTGTTAATACAGATAGAATGTCTAGATTTTTTTTCTGATTCCAACCTTTTTGTAACTCATTTTTAGTCTATTATTTCTGTTCTGCTTATTTGACAATATTTTCATGATTTAAAATTTCTTTTTACTTAGTTAAAAGTTATTTGTAGTCACTAGTTCTCCTTTTTATAGCTTCAGTGCACTACATAAATTTCATAAGATATAATACAGGTAATGGAAACTCTGAAGTCATTCAGTCTCTACAGCCTCACCACCCAATTTGCTTATGTTGTTTTTGCTGTTGGTGTCAATTCGGGAAAATGTTAAATATATGGGAACATACAGGGAATAACAAACATCCATGCTTCTGACATATCTCAAACTGCACATATTAAAAACTGAATCCTTGATCTCCCCCAAGCTATTATACCCATAGCCTTCCCTATCACAGCTGATGGAAACTCTATTCTTCCAGTTGCTTGGACCAAAAACCTTGGAGTCCTCCTTGTCACCTTTCTTTCTTTCATTCCACATCCAATTCATGAGCAAATGCTATGGGTTTTATTTTCAGAATGCATCCTAACTTTTTCTAAGCCATTATCTCTCACCTGGGTCACTGCAATATCTTCATGCCTGGTTTCCCTGCTTCTGCCCTTGACCCCTACAGTATTCTCCACACTGCAGCCAGAGTGATTGGCTTACGGTATAAGTCAGATCAAGCAACACTGCTGCATCTGCCCCCAATTTTTGTCAGAAAAAAAACTAAGATCCTCCATGCTGCCTGTCTGCATTCATCTCTTGGCACTCTTGCCTTGCTTAGTTCATTCTAGGCATAGGGCTGCTCAGTAAATACTCTTGAAGGAAAGCAGAAACATTACATGCCTCTATTAACGGACGTTGAGGTTGTTTCCCGGTTCACTTTCAGCCTACTTTAATGTGACTTCTATCCCCACAATTCTACTAAATTGCTGGCATGAAGGTCTTCAATGACTTCATGTGACCAAATCTAACAGCTACTTCTCTGTCCTTGTCTTATTCAACCTTACTGCTCAACCAGCACATATTCATTAAGCATCTACTATGTTCCAGGTGCTGTTTAGGTGCTATCAATATAGCAATAATTAAAAGAAACAAAAACCCATGTGCTTGTGGGATGTACATTCTAATGGGGGAATACAATAAACAAAAAAGGTGACAAGTGCTATAAAGAAAATTATAGCAGAGAAGAAAAATTAAGAGTAGGTTTCCATTTTAAATAGGCTGGTCAGGGGGAACTCTTTATTGAAAAGGCGACTCAGTCTTGAGTAGAAATCTGAAAGAGAGGAAGTAGCAAGCCAAGTGGAAGAACATTCCAGGGAGAGGGAATGGTCAGTGAAAAAGCTTTGAAGTAAGAGTGTGCTGTGATACTGGATGAGATCACCTAGGCATAAGCAGAGACAGGAGCACAAGTCAAAGGGCTGAGCTCAAGGGTGATCTGTCATTAACGGGGCAGGGAGATGAGAGGGAACCTGCAAAGGAGGTAGAAAAGTCATGGCCAGCAAGGGAAGAGGAATGCTTCTTGAAACACTCTTCCTTTTTAGATTTGGAAACACTATATTCACTTAGTTTTTCTTCTATCTCATACCTCTTTTCTGTCTCCTTTGTTGACTTCTCTATATAACTTCTATAATAATATACTGTGTTTACCAGTTAATCCTCAGAAGAGGATTAGAGTATGATATGATATTGGATGTGCATGTATGCTAGAAGTAAGAGTAAGCCCAAGCCCAGAGAAAATAAGGTAGAAGGAGTAGAGATACTCGATGGGAAAGGATGGGTGGTCAAGGTCCAAGTCCCAAAAGGGGTATGGCAGATTCCGGGTTAGGCATCAGTAACCAAAGGGCATCCATCAGTATAACAGGGCTTGAGGTAAAAAGTAGTGAAAACTATGAAGGGCCATATAAAGGGCCTGGTTATTTCACAGATTCTTTCTAAATAAGGGTGAACAGAATAGAGCTCATTTCCCAGGAAGTGAAGCTGACAGAAATCAGGTACAAAGCAGACCCCAGCACTGGCTTGACTACAGAGTGGGAACCCCACTCCTCAGGCATGAATAAACTGTGGATCAAGGTGGATTGAAGGCCAGGCGCGGTGGCTCACGCCTATAATTCTAGCACTCTGGGAGGCCGAGGCAGGCAGATTGTTTAAGCTCGGGAGTTCGAGACCAGCCTGAGCAAGAGCGAGACCCCATCTCTACACAAAAGATAGGAAGAAATCACCTGGACAACTAAAAACACATATATAAAAAAAATTAGCTGGGCGTGGTGGCACATGCCTGTAGTCCCAGCTACTTGGGAGGCTGAGGCAGGAGGATCGCTTGAGCCCAGGAGTCTGAGGTTGCTGTGAGCAAGGCTGATGCCATGGCACTCTAGCCCAGGAAACAGAGTGAGACTCTGTCTCAAAAAAAAAAAAAAAAAGATGGATTGAAGGACTCACGTTGATTGAAGGACTATGGTGTAGGTGGCCCTCTACAACATTTTCACTGATAACTTAGATAAGGATGAACAAGAATACCAAGAACATAGCCCTGCAGTATATCACCAGAAACCTCCCAGCAGGTCAACACATTAATCATTAGGCTTTGGTTATGAGTTGTTTGATCAGTTAATAATTTACCCAGTTGTCCTTAAGTAAGCCCATATTTCTGTAAGTTGTGAGGGAAAAGATCAAGATAGAGAAGCAGTAGGCTTGGTAAACCATGCCAAGGAGTTTACATACTATCTATAGTCAGTGAGGATCCACATAATGGCTTTAAACAGGGGATGGTGATGGTCAGAGTCTTATATTAATGGGTCTGTGCAACTTCCTTATATTTTGCTTCATTAAATGCCCTTCTTTCATCTTCTGAATATATTTTAAAATCTGAGCTCATCAGTTCACTGGAAAAATGATACAAACTAGAGAGATGTCAAATGCCTTTCTAGCTCCACTAATCCCCTTGACCAGATGTGTCTGCCCTTTCATCACTACTTTCACCTAGAAAATTCCTACATGTCTTTCACATTTAACCTTTAAATGATCATATCAAATCATGTACTTCTACTAAAGTTATTTCATCAAAAATACATATATGCTAGTATATATTTAACATGTTCCATGTCCACCTACAAACTTCCCTTGTCTTTCACATGAGTATTATTGGCCTTGAGATGTTGGAGTTCTGTTTCTTGTAAAGAGTCTTTTGTAGGCCTTACTTTGTGGTTAATTCATCCTTGCTTTTCAAGAACTATTCTTTAGGTCTTCCCTACCCTCTCCCACCCCAACATACTTTATTACTAGCAGCTCCTCACAGATCTATTTTTCTGTTTTTCTTTGTATTTGGCATTTAGCATTCCTTTCAGTTGACATTCATTCATAATATTTATTCTAGAGGGCTACTTGTTCTCTTGGTACTACTGTATTAGGAGAGCAATTAAATACTAATTAAGTTTTCACTTTTTGTTTTCTCTTCTATTCAAATTTATAGGTTCCAACTCCATTGGGAGGGCCTTCTCTATTGACACCTCAACCCATGATTTATACCCAACAAGGCTTAAAGACCAATAATCCTCCCGCTCCATCCCCAGGACATCAGGTATGTTTGAGCTGTTGTTGCTTAGAACCTTGGTAGAGATGAGAAGTCACTGTTAGAATGGAGTTTTATAATGTATCCATCTTCTGTACATTATTGGTCTCTCATTGAAGAAAAACTAATTCTAATAATTTCAGCATCACAAAAAGAGACCAAACTGTGCAGACCTGGTACAGACCTCTAAAAACCTGTGTTATTAAACCTCAACTAGGTTCTTACATGTATTCATCAATCCTTTTAGTCATTTATTTATTTATTCAATCAACAAACTGAAGCGTAATTAGTACTGGAGAAGCAGCTAACTCGGCCTGGAGGTTTTAAGGATGATTTCCCAAAAAACTGATACCTAAGTTGAATGGTAAGATTAAAAAATAAACAGCCAGTCAATGGAATAGGGAAAAGATGCTCCAGACAAACAAATACACAGACAATTAGAGAGGGAAGCACAAAGCACCACGGGAACTCGAAGGAGGGAACAGTTAATTCAGCAATGAAAGGTTTCAAGGCAATGAGTATTGAACGGTAAGGAGGATTTCAACTACAGGATTTGGCACTACAAGCAGAGAGAATAGGTTGAGCAAAGAAGCAGACAATGGTAATATGGATGAATGTAGCTGAAGCATATGGGAGAGTGTCATGATCCTAGTATCTGTTGCCTCAGAGTATTGTTTTCTAGAAGGCTTTATAAGGTTTCTTCCTTCGGTTCTTCTGATATGTTGGGCCTCCTGATCCCTGAATGTCTGTTTTAGGATGCCTGACAAAACTTCAGGTATTAGATAATGAGAAAAATGACCAGAGTTTTATATAAAAATATTTGTAATTATTTTATAACAACAAAGAAATATATGTAGAAATGATTAAAGATTTACATATTTATCTTTCTTTCACTCAGACGCAGTCGATGTAGAGGTACCAAAGCAAAAAGATTCAGATTCAGAAGTGAAAAAACTGATCTTTCTACAGGCTGAACTGAATTATCCACATCTTCCATGTAAAATAAACATTCACTTGGACATTCAATACTTTAGAGCTTATGCACTCTATTTCTCTTATTTTAATAGTTAATAATTCACCTAACCTGCCCCCAGTCTTCCAATCCTGCCCCTTCCCTAACAGGTTCCTAAAGGCGCATGTGTTGTTCAGGCCCAAATAATTATTCTTTGCGCTCTTTTCTGACATCTAACCACCATGTGTGTCAGTTCTGGGCCCTCTGATCACCCTCAGGAACCTGCTCAGGGAGGAGGAGGGGCTGGAGAACTGAGGAAAAACAGTGGGTGGGGAGTTCAAGGAGCACCCTCTGTAGCAACATAACAGGCCCTGCCTCACACTGTGTGTTCTCCAGTTGTTTGGCCCCTGTAGGGGCTGCTTCAGATCTGGTTATGACTCTCATCTAATCTGGATCCAGGCCCCTAGGTAAAAGCTCAGGGCTTCATCCCCTGGAGGCTGCCAATGAGTGACAATTTACCTCCCTCCTGTCCTCATTGAGAAGCTAGTAGCATCATTGTGCTGACATGGTATTTCCTGGTTGGACCTTCCAGACTCTCAGCATGTAATTGCTGTAACTATTCTCTAAGAAACAGAAAGCAGAGAGCAATGGTTGCTCATGACTCCCTGTGTTGGGCATAGAGTGTGGTTCCTGAGTAACATAAGCTCACTTTGGCCTAGAGATTTCATCATACACCTGGTCTCTGTTGGCTTGGTTTCTCTTGAAACCAATGTATTGTGTTCATATGCTATTATCTTTGAGATATCATCTGTGTCACAAATAAACACAGACCACTGTATGTGAACAGTGATGAATTTTGTAGAAATTAGCAATTTAGAACCCTCTTTAGGAAGAAGAAATGGAGGCCCTAAGAGGTTAGATGATTACTAAGGTTCCTTGGCTCCAAATCCAGAACTTTTTCTAATATACCATGCTATAGTGACACATCTCTACCTCCTACCATGTCGCCATTCAAAGCAGATTGGCTATGACCTCGTCTAGATTGAAGACTGGTGCTGTTCCCACATCTCAGCCTGGTGCCCACATCTAGGGGCTTCATCCTTCTATAGTTGAATGCTTAGGTCTTGGACTGTCTTTCCATTTTCCGGGGATTTTATGTAGGCAGATGTTGTGGGTCAAATTGTGTTCCCCCAAAATTCATATGCTAAGTCCTAAGCCCCAGTACCTCAGAATGTGACAATATTTGGAAATAGGGTTATTGCAGATGTAATCAAGATGAGGTTATATGGGAATGGGGGGGCCTATAATCCAAAATGACTGATGTTCTTATAAAAAAATGGAAAATTTGGAAACAGATATGCAAACTGGGAGAAGACCATGTGAAGACTGGAGTTACGCTGCCACAAGCCAATGAATTACCAGAAGCTAGGAGAGTCGCCTAGAATAGATATTCCCCTAGAGTTTTTGGAGGGAGAGTGGCCTTGTTGAAACCTTGATTTTAGACTTTTGTCCTCCAGAACTCTGAGACAACATATTTCTGTTGTTTAAGCCACTCAGTTTGTGGTACTTTGTTAGAGCAGCCCTAGCAAACTAATGTGATAGAGGAGGCAACTGGCTTAGGCCTCACCTAGAGCTCAGTGGGAATTCTCTTCTACCCCTGAGTCCAGATTTGGCTGGAAAGTATCTCCCCAACCAATTTGTGGGCAATCAAAGGCAACTCTTCATGCAAGATGGGGTCCTATGATACTTAGTGTCTGACACTTAGCATTGACTGTCTTGGTCAGCTAAGTGACTTTTCATGTGAGTGTCTTAGTACTCAACTAGATTTATTATCTCCAGTTATACACTGTGTGGGATTCTTCTAGTCTAACTTATCATTACCACCTCAATGCTGAGCACATTGTACATGATCCACAAACATCTGTTGCTTGATTGATTCACACTGTCAATAAACAATTACCAAGCTCCTATGTGTCAGGCTTAGTGTGAGGCCCAGAGAAGCAAAGACAAAAGAAACAAGTCCCTCTTCTTAAAAATGTATTGGCTAATAGAGGCAGTCATCTCAGTTTCTCCTTTTCTTTGGTAGTGACATGGAACATTTTAGAGACAAGTTGAAAAAAGATTGTCATGGGCTTTCACATCCCAGGGTACTTCAACATATTCACAAATAACAAGTCCAGTTAGCTGAGCAATATCATGGAGCTCCAACATTTCAGAGGTTAGTTCTAAGCCAGACTGGGTGCTCTGTCTTATCCTTCTTTCTCCCCAGGAGTCTATGAGGGATGAGGCATTCAGAACAGATGTCTCTCTGAGGGACCTGCAGATCTCCCCTGGCACAAGCGGCTGTGTGATTTATCACCATCATGAGACCATTCAAGTTATGGCTCATGTCCTTACTCTGTCTCCTTGAATTTCTCTTTCTGTGCCAAACCCAGGCCCTTCAATTGTTAGGACAGTAGCTGATATTTACTGAGGGCTTACTAGGTACCAGACACAGGGACAAGTATTTTATATGTGTAATACCATTCAATCCACTTAATAATATGTGCCAAAAGCCCTATTATTATGAATATTTTACAACTGAGAAAACGGAGACTTCACAATGTTAAAATAACTGATCTAAGATCCCATAGCTGATAAATAATCAAGCTGGGACTGCCACCTAAGCTGACTACAAAGCACATTCGTCTTTACCATTGTGCTGGGAATGCCCCATCCCTCCCTGTTATGCAGGGAACCTTGTGGCTGAGAATTTACCAGTGCTTATACTGAAGGTCTTTAGAAGCCTGAGGAATTAGGCCCAAAGGAGATTCAGGAACATGGAAGCAGAGTTTGAACCTTTTTATATCCATGCTTTTTATTGTGTTTGGTGGGAAAGGAAGAGCTTGGGTGGACGTGGGGATCCAATGAGATCCAGTGACAACCATGGGATGCAAAATTAGTACACATGCCTCTATGACACACCAAAGGTCATAATCAAAATGTAATAGCATTGACTGGAGACCCTCTAGTCCAAACCTTATTTCACATGTGAGGACACTGAGCCATATAGGTGAAGACACTTGTCTAATGAGGCACAGCTTGTTATTGACAGGGTTAAAGTAGAACCCAAGTTCTAGAGCCCACTATACTGGCAAACCTGGGAATGGATTCTGGAAACAAAGCAGTATAATATTTGGCAGTCCCCAGATCCATCATTTGGGAAGGTAGTAAGGTGGTAGTGGAGGGTTGCAGAATGGTTAGTTCCCTGGAACAAAGGACCTCTCCACATCACCTTGGATAAATAACTTCAATCCTAGGAAGAAGGAAATTGCATTTCCATATTTTACCTTCTGAGAGAATCCAACTTTGTCCTCTCTTGTATAAATAGAACAAAAACACTGAAGATGCAATGGGAACAAGATGTGAGAGCACAACTAGCACACTCAACAACCCAGGGTAGTGAATATGGAGGCCCATTGAGATGTCTGGAAATAGAAGATACACAAATCTTGACTTCCCAGGAAACAGGCTCAAGACGCAGGCTTGTCTGCATGCAGGGGTACTATCACAATTGAGCGCCCTCCAGGGGAGTTCCAAAGCTCCTAGAGAAACTGCATTTTTTAATCCTATTCCTGCAGGTCAGGATCAGAAAGTCTGAATTAGAAGGTCAAAGTAGAGGCTGTCTCAGAATATCCTGAATTGCCTGGCATCTCTCTGAAGGTTTTGGGCTCCTTACCAGTGGGAGGAGATAACTCTAGCGGCCAGGATCTGCAAAAAGGAGGCACATTCCCCCAGCCTCAGGATTTTCAGCTATTCAGAGTGATTTTGGAGGCTCCTGGAGAGTGAGACAGAGCCAGTTACCTGCACAGAGCTGCCAGGCAGAGATGGAGTTAGAGTTGTTGCTGTGGGTTCCAGGCTGTACAAATGTAAGTCGGCTTTTGGTCCTCTCAGGTGTAGAAGATGCTAAGGATGTCATCCTGTTCTTCCAGGGGACTGCAGCTGTATGTCACATTCTTTTCTTCATTCTCTGCAGAGCACATCATTGTGACATTGCAGGTGCTTTTCACTGAAGTCATGAAACTCTGGCTTTCCAAAATATGAGTCAGTGGTGTACTGGAGCTGGCTTGTACCAGCTTGTGAGAACTGATTGTTAAATTTTCAGAAATTTTGCAAGATAGTTGTTAACCACAGCCATCATTCAAAAGTAAGTTCTAAAAATTTACAATTAAATGAATTCTTTTAAAAACAAAAGTAATAAATACTCCAAACTAAATACTTTTGTTTTACGTTTGAGTGTTATCTATGCTCTTGAGGTTATTTACATCTATTGTATCTGTACTTTGTAATTAGGTGTGTCTTCCAAACTCCACTTGGCTTGAAATCAGCCATGGTGGGAATATTATACCACAGAAATTGGCAAATGCTACAAACTAGGGCTTGATTTATGTTTGTCACTCTAGACGTAAGAAAGCAATGGAGAAAATGTTACTAATGCAGATTCAGCTTAAAAGTGAGTCATGTCTGCAGCCACTACATTGTGAATAGCACAAAAAAATGGGGCACTATTTTCCTGGTATTTGTAAACCATTATCCAATTCAGCAAAGAAGTCACTCACAGTGTTAATGAATGAGTAAAGTGCCAATGTATAAATCATTGTTGAATTACTTTTTCTCTTATAATGTAAGTGAAAATATCAACCAACAATAATATCAGAACTATGCCAGTTCAATTGCAACCACAGGTTGTCTAGGGATATAAGTGTTTGGCAAAAATCAACAAAAGCATCCTGTGAGAATCACAGGATTATATATATGGAATTTACAATAAAGAGAATATGGAATGGTTATATGGAATTTATAATAAAGAGTATTATATATTTTATTATCATTTATAAAATTGTGTATTACACATCCTTTGTATTAAAATTTATAATAAATGCATACCTTCCATAGAGAATCAGTTGAACATTTATCAGCACACAACTATATGAAATGACATTTAAAAAAAAAAGTTCTGTTTCCTGATGTATGTGTATTTAAATTTGTTTTGTTTAAAAAGTGCCCATGCTGATATGCTACAACCTCTTTAAAAGTCCATTTTTTAAAATACTCTTACTAAAGCAATCTAAAGGTAAGCTGCAAAAGTTGTGGGCTACTGAAGGGTTACTAAAGAACAATCGTATTTAAGTTTAGGTTATAGCTAGATATGGATCTGGCAAAAGGACATTCTCTTTTTTCACTGGGAGATAAGAAAATGACCACATTTAGAGTTGATAAACTCAGTGTACTCTTGGAAAAGCTGCTATGATGGATGGAGCTTCTTCCTGCTGCTGCAGCCAGAGAAGGAAGGAAAATAGAGGAGTCGGAAGAAACTGGCATATGACTTTCTAATTAAGAGGAGCCTAGAAGGGAAATACATTCAGCAGTGTAAATATGGAACTCATTTGTCTGTACCTGTAAGGGAGTAAAACATGAGCAGTAAGCTGATAAGGTTTTTGGCTCCAAGCTATACTGAAAAAGCCAGCCGTAAGAGTCAAATAATGTATCTCTTAGAGGGATTCATTCCAGATTAGAATTGGTGATGGTTTGGAAAAATTTTTTCTAACGTTTGGAGTAAAGACTTTGATTAGTTACAACAATGATTAATACAGATATGGATTAGTAAAACTGAACGAAATTCTGTGTGTGTGTGTGTGTGTGTGTGTGAGAGAGAGAGAGAGAGAGAGAGAGAGAGAGAGAGAGAGGAAGGGAGGGAGGGAGGGAGGTGTTTTTCTGTAGAAATTTTACCTACTTTTCAAAAACAATTTCTTTTTTTCTTTCTGGAAGGTGTTGAGGTGGGGGAGAGTGGTAAATAGAGTTCCCACCTATTTTTCTCTGCAGGAAGAGAGACATTATGTTCAAAAGGTTGCTGGCCGGAGAGGATCAGTCATGGCTAACATGTCTTCATTCTCCTAAGCCAAAGAGCATGGAAGCCACTGGAGAGCTAGTTTGGAGCTCTGGCTTCACTAATATCTAGCTGTAGGATTTTGGAGAAGGTGCACAGGTTCACTGAGCTTTTATTTCCTCATTTACAACATTTGTTACAACAAATAACAATTTCTTCCTCTTATATAAAGACACATCTATGTCTGCATGCTTGATCATATGTTAATTTTCTATGGAGACAAACTGGTAACTGATTGCCTCTGAGACGGGAGACTTACTTTCCACTGTATAACTTCTGACGCTCATGGTAGAATTTGTGCAAATGGATGAAGCACTGCTTCGTTGGGAAATACTCTAGTGAAAACAAAGACAGGGATAAAAACGGTGATTAGATGTCAGAAAAGAGCCCAAAGAATAATTACTTAGGTCTGTATGATGAACGTGTTTTTAAAGAGTTGTAGTGGAGGATGATACTGGCTAAGTCCAAGTGCCTAGACGCCTAGGTAGAGTTCTTAGGATTTTGTACGTACACTAGGAAGTTCTGAAAACGTTTGAGCTGGGGAGACGAGATTCTAATCAAAGGTGGCTTTCGGGGAAGGTCGGTGCTATGGGCAGGGTATTTATTTTATAATCAAGCCAGTGGCTCCCCTCCGAAACAGACACAAAGTTAAGTCCCTTTCAAGGGGCAGGAAGCTCCCTCGGGTGGTGGGACAAGGAAGGCAAAGAGGCTGAACCCTCGTGGTGGCATCTAGGTCCCAGGTTCAGTATCCGAGAGGAGACCGGGTCGTTCTAGAGGCCATTCTGGAGGGTGCTGCCTGTTCTGGGTGGCGATGGGGTCCAATTTGGTCCCCATTGCCAGGGCTTTAGCCCTCCCCACTTACAAAATCCCTTTTCCCAGGAGACCGTATTGGTCCTGCAGTTCCAGCTTCTCCTCCGCGGCCTTTCCACACTTGTCACTCATCTGCTAATAGCCAATCAGCACCTAGGGGGTTGGACTACTCGACCAAAGGAGAAGAGGAGGCTCCTCTCTGCTCACCAATGAATGTGCATGGAGGGGCGGGCCTGCAGGTGCGAACGGGCGAATGACGGATCCCGATGACTCGCGGCTCCGAAGGCGGTTAGTCGCGCGCTCGTATCCCCAAGATGGCTGCGGCTAAGGACGGTTGTGGCATAGGAGAAGTGGCTGCAGGGAATGGGCGGCGGCTCCACCTGGGGATTCCTGAGGCTGTGTTTGTGGTAAGAGGCAAGCTGTTCCCGGACATTTTGGCCCGAGGTCGCGGGACCGCTCCTTCCTTCCCGGCCCTCACGCAGGCCTGGACTGTTGAGGAAAGAAGCTGAGCTAAAGGTTCAGGGAGGGGACGCTCGGCCTGCTCTCCCTCCCTGCACCTGGACGGACTGAGCTCTGTTGGGGCCCTCCTGGAAGAAACGCGGCCCAAGAAGGCCCTAGAAAAGAAGGGGACGCGGGGTGGTAGGATTGGGGAGCAGGGCTGGGGCGAGGGGCAGAGGGGCGGGGTGGCCTGAAGGACCGCCCTGTTGCCGCCGGATTTCGTCCCCTGCTGCCTGGGAAAGGCGAGGTGGTGAGGACTCAGCCTAGATCCTGGAGAGACAGATAGATGGACCCGTAGAATACAATGAGTAGGCAGAACAGCTGGTACTAAGGTATGAAAATAGGGAATGACACCTGGTTTGTTGAAGGAATGCGGTGGTCTGTTGCCTCGGGGGATAGGGAAGAAGAGACCGATGGGAAAGTAGGGTGATAGGGTGAGAGTGTGAAATCCTTGTATGTATTGCTAAGGAATTGGGGCTTTATTCAGTAGGCAGTGGGCTGCCATTAGAAAGTGTCTAAGCAAAACCACGATGTAATCATATTTAGTTTTAGGTACATCATTCTAACAACTTAGTGGAGAATGAATTGTGTGGAGTTGAGAGAGGAGGCAGGGGATGCAATTTGGAGGTGTTACAGAGACCAACCCAAGTCTAAACAAAGAGAAGCACGTAGAAGCTATCAACCCTATCCTTCCATCAAGCTTTTCTGGAAATAGTATTTGAAAACTATTTGAATAATGAGAGAAAAACCTCTGACTGGCCTTCCAGGCCAGCATCATTTGTCTCCCCGTTTAGTTGTACTGAGCTACTGTAAAATCTTAATGAAATTTTCTTTTGGTTTGTACCTTACCTTACCTCTGCCTTTTTACTAACCATGTCTTACATCCTTTAAAAGACCCATTTCTTTTATTTAGACCACACTTTATATTGTATACTTGCATTTGCTGATTGAATTTTATAATTGTTTTCTTTATTTTGTGTTTTTTTCCTGAGCTGTGCCATGTATTTCTTTACATTTATCTATTAACTAATAATAATAAGAAATAAAATCTGTTGAGTGTCAGACACTTTCTTAATGATTTTAGAGAACTTTAGGTAGTAGTTACTATTATCTTCATTTTGTAGATGATGAAACTGAGGCATAGAGCCCTTGAGTAACTTGCCCCATGTGGCACAGGATGTGAGTGAGGTATCCAGGATTTGAACTTGGGCAGTCTGTGGAGCTCCAGTGCCTCTACTTACCCTGCATACTCTGCTACTGGGAGGAGAGTGAGGTAGTTCTCTTGCTTAGTGCCACTTCTCCTGATCCTAGCACAATGCCTAACACATAGTGTAAGCTCATATCTAACTAAATTTCCATAGTACCTTGAATACTACATTCATAGTGCTCAGCTAGAGATGGTTTCAGAAATCTTCAGGAGGATAAACTTTATTTGAGGGCCTTATAAAGTATTATCTTAAAATACATTTTTCCCTACAATTTTATGGGTTATTTTTTCTAGACCTTAAAATTTCTACCAACATGATGTGATAAGCAGCCCAAATTTTACATAGTTATTTTTGTTTCCAAACTAATGAGAGTGACATGATATTGTAGAAAGAACATTGTCTTCTACATAAACCAGGCTTTGCATCCTGCCTCTGCTTCCCAATTGCTGCTTAGTTTTGAGCATATTAGTTTACCACTTTGAGCCTCAGTTTCTTTAACTGAAATAGGACTGACAATAGAGTCGTTATGAGAAACAGAGAACTTGCTTTCAGTTTTGCAAATGTTGTTAATGTTGAATAGGTGTTAGTTTCTGTGATGACAGACAGTGTACCATAGTGGTTAGAAGTCAGACTTGGCCCTTTCCCCAACCCCACTGATGTACTAATTTGTTTTATTTCTCTGCTTGAATTGTCCCTTTCATCCTTGTTCATTTGATGACCTCTTCATCTTTCAACGTCTAGTTCATATATTACCCACCTGTAGTTTTCCCTGACCTCTACCCCAAAATGAAATCCTTGGCACTTTGTGTCCCTACAGCACATTCTGCTATAGCTAATATTTGTTGAGCACTTACTAAGTGCCACGTACTCTTCTAAGCATTTTACACATGCTAACTCATTTATCCCCGGTGAGGGAAAGGTACCTTTATTTCATTGTACAGATGAGGAAATCGAAGCAAAGAGAGGTTAAATAACTTCCCTAAGGTCAAAGAGAGGTTAAATATCTAGTAAGTGGTGAGGCCAGGATTCAAACCAACCACCCCCTGTTTCTTAATCACTTCTTATGCTGCTGTAGTTAATTCTCCTTGCTAGAGTCTAGCTCCTAATAACATGTACGAGAAACTTTGCTTTCTTCCTCTTTCCTGAAGTGACCCTTCTAGGAAGATGGTATCACCATTTTATACACAGAACTCAGCCATTGACTCTCAGCCTCACCTTTCCAATTTCCTTTACTGTGTCTCTAGCTTGATGACTTTTTAGTTCACTCCTTTGCTGTGTTTGTTTTCCTTTTACTTCCTGCCTGTTTCAGCTAAAATATTTTATGATAGCTAATAAACATGAATAAGAATAATGATGTGGAGATCCCAGAAGCTATGAGATTAACTGAAGGTACTTATAATGAAGAACTAAAGGTCTGTAAACTGTTAGAAGGCTCTTGGAGAATCTCCTTTAAGTTTCCATATATTTTCATCTAGTTCCTGATCCTTAGCTAATGAATAATTAACTAGCTTTTCTTCAAGGAAAAACATGTGGTATGTATGTAAAAAATTTTAATGTCAGTCTTACTGTGTTTCTGTTTGCCTTTTAGACTACTTTATTTCAACCACTCGATACCAAAAGAAGCATTTATAGCTTGCCTTGGAAACCTAATCACCATGTTTAGCATGATTTCTATGGCAGAGCTTGTTGAATTAAAAATAAGTAATAAGGCCAGACGTGGTGGCTCATGCCTGGAATCCCAACACTTTGGGAGGCTGAGGCAGGGGGATCACTTTGAGGCCTGGAGTTCAAGACCAGCCTGGGCAACATAAGTGAGACCCTGTCTCTACAAAAAATAAAAAAAAATTTAGCTAGACGTGGTGGCGTGCACCTGTAGTCCCAGCTATTCAGGAGGCTGAGGCAGGAGGATCATTTGAGCCCAGGAGTTCGAGGCTGCAGTGAGCTACAATCTCGCCATTGCACTCTAGCCTGGGTGACAGAGCAAGACCCTGTCTGTAAAATATATGTGTGTGTGCATACACACACACACACACACACACACACACACATATATATACATACACACACATATAAATAAGTAATAAAATTGATAGTTTTGGCACACAACCTGTAGAATGATTTTATGACTAGGGTACGTGAATAGGCAATGTATATGATTGTTGGTAATTTTCATAGGGCTGCATGGGAAATATATAAAGCAGGCGAGGTCATTCTTTCCCTATTTATCAATAAAAATTAAAGAGGAAAGTAAAAGATGAATAAATTAGCTATATAATATAGGTGCATGGTCAGAAATCATCTCTGACTTTTTATAACTACAAGTCGATCATTGCAAATCTAAAAATGTGAAATGCTCCAAAATCTTAAACTTTTTGAGTGCTGATGATCACATCACTCAAAGGAAATGCTCTTTGGAGCATTTCGGATTTCAGATTTTTCACATTAGGGATGCTCAACTGGTATAATGCAAATATTACAAAATCCAAAAAATCTGAAATCTAAAACACTTCTGGTCTCGAGCATTTTGGATAAGGAATACTTAACCTCTACTTTTAGTTAAAAACAAGGCTTTGGAGAAAAAGAAACAAAGGATTTTTCTTTAATGTTCTAAAAACAAAGCAATCAAAATAAGATTAGTGGCATGAATTCTAAAATTTGTAATGTATTATTTTTGGTATTAAAGGAAGATGTAGATTCTTTCATGAAACAGCCTGGGAATGAGACTGCAGATATAGTACTAAAGAAGCTGGATGAACAGTACCAGAAGTATAAGTTTATGGAACTCAACCTTGCTCAAAAGAAAAGGAGGTAAGTGTAAAATTTCCTAAGTTTTTAAAACCTTACATGGCTTGAACTTTTAAAAAATTGAGATATAATTTACATACAAGAAAATGAACAGATGTCAAATGTTCATTTTGATGAATTTTGACAAATATATCCAATTCTGTAAGCATTGCCCAGATCAATATATAGAATGTTTCCATCACTCTGGGAAGTTCCTTCATGTTCCTTTCCAACTCGCCCCCCGCACAACCACTGTTCTATTTTTTTCACTATAAATTATTTTTGTCTGTTCTTCAACTCCATATAAATGGAAGCATATAGTAACTACTCTTTTGTGTGGTTTCTTACACTTAGTATGCTTTGAGAGTCATCCATGGTGTTGTGTGTATCAGTAAATTAGTTCCTTTTTAGTGCTGAGTTGTGTTTTGTTATGTGTGGATGTACCACAGTTTTTATCTATTTGTCTTTTGATAGACATTTGGGTTGTTTCCCTTTTTTGGCTTTACGTCTTTGTGTGGACATATGTTTTCATTTCTCCTGGGTAAATATCTAGGCATGGAACTGCTGAGTTGTATGGTACATGTATGTTCAATTTTATGAGAAACTGTCAAAAATCCTCCAAGGTGGCTGTACCATGTTACACGCCCACTAGCAATATGCGAAGTTCCAGTTGTTCCACATCCTTGTCAATACTTGATATTGTCAGTTTAAAGATGGTTTTGAAAACATAATAGAATGAATACTGAAGACCTTGTTCCCAAGCATGTGGGATCATAACATCTTGGATGTCTAGGTTTATCCTTCTAATTTTGCCATTGAGAAGAGAGACACAGAGAGATTATGACTTTCCCAAGATTTTATGACTAAAAGGCGTAGAACAAAGATATCGTTGCTCTCAATTTCCCTATATTATTTTACATAGCTTACAACATCAATTTGCTATAATAATTTAATTTTATTTTTTATTTATTATTATTTTTTAGAGACAGGATCTCACTCTGTCACCCAGGCTAAAGTGCAATGGCATGATCATAGCTCACTGCAGCCTCAGACTCCTGGGCTCAAGCGATCCTCTTGCCTCACTCTCCCAAATAGCCAGGACTGCAGGTGTGCACCACCATGCCTGGCTAATTTTTTATGATTTTTTCTATTTTCAGTAGAGACAGAGTCTTGCTCTTGTTCAGGCTGGTCTTGAACTCCTGACCTCAAGCAATCCTCCCGCCTCGGCCTCCCTGAGTGCTAGGATTACAGGCGTCAGCCACCATGCCTGGCCAAATTTTTAAATTTTTTGTAGAGATGAGGTCTCACTATGTTACCCAGGCTGGTCTCGAACTCCTAGCCTCAAGCAGTCCTCCTGCCTCAGTCTCCCAAAGTGCTGAGATTATAGGCGTGAGCCACTGTACCCGGCCTGTAATAAATATTTATGGATATCTTTGTGCATGTGCAAGCATTCTTCTGTCAGTTAAATATTTATGGGATGTCAACTAGGTGCTAGATACTGTTTTGGATGAAATAAGGTCTGGTGTCTGCGTTCAATAAGAATGTAGTCTGGGAGGGATGATAGGTATGTAAATAAAATAAGCACACAAAGTAGAGCAGTAGAGGTGCTTTGGTACAAAGTAATGAGTTAGCACAGGTTAAGGCATGATCTGGAGTGGGGTAGGGAGGTGCAGGGGAAGCTTCCAAGAGAAACAGATGGCTGTGTAGAATTTCAAAGGTTGAGTATGAATTTAAAGCCAGACTAAAGCGAGAAAGGGTAGTCTGAGCATAAGGCTCTACTTATGCCAAGATACAAAAGTTTGTTTTTAGATACATTTTCTCATTTGATTTTGGTGACAATTGAGGAAATTTGAATATAGGCTAAGTATTAGATGAGATGAAAAG
Organism: Propithecus coquereli; assembly: GCF_000956105.1. NCBI lineage: Eukaryota > Metazoa > Chordata > Mammalia > Primates > Indriidae > Propithecus > Propithecus coquereli. The sequence continues at coordinate 235,344 of NW_012153286.1, read as the reverse complement.
TCATTGACGTGGAAAGATATAGAGGGTTAACAGAAGGAAGCAAAATAGAAAACACCATGAACTGTATGCTCTAATTTTGGAAAAAAATGTACATATACACAAAATACCTGGAAAAGTCCATACTAAAGGTGTATTAACAGTAGTAATCTCTGGGTGCTGAGAATATAATGTTTTTCTTATTTTTGCTTATTTGCATTTTTAATTTTTATGCAATGTACGTGTACTGCTTTCATGATAGTAAAAGTTTATTTTTATTTTAGAAAGAAGAGTAAAGCCATTGGATTTGAGATCTCCTATGGGGAGGTTATAGATAGAGAAGAAAATGGGCCTTGGGACCAAGTCCTGGGAGAGAAAGGGAAATTTGTATATCAAAGTTATATTGCTATAATAACTTTAGTACTGTGGCATAGTAGGATACTCATTCCAGCTTTACTTATGCTCTAGAACTGAATATAGGGGAGTAAAAATTACATTGTATACCTGCAGCCTCTGCAGTCAGTGTTTATTATATATCTGATTTGTGCCAGGCATCATCCTAAGCACTTAAGATATATCTGTAAACAAAATAGATAAAAATTTGCGTTCTCATGGAGCTGACATTCTAGTGAGACAAGTAAATTATATAATAGATTAGAAGGTGATAAATGCTATGCAGATAGGAAACAAAGCAGATTAAGATGGATGGAGTGTCAGGAGGTAGTCACCACTGAGTATTTTGAGAAGAGGATTGGCATGATATGACTTTTCCCTGTTACTGTATGAATCACTCTTGTTGCCGGTTGATAATAGTCTCAAGAAGGACAGAAGCAAGGAGGTCAGTTAGGATACCCTTTTACCAATCTAGATAAGATTATTGGTGGCTTGGATCACTGTGGTAGCAGTGGGGATGGTGAGAAAGTTAGATTCTGAATATATTTTGAAGTTGGAATCAGCATGATCTCCTGGTAGATTAGAGGTGAAATGTGAAAGGGAGGCATGGAGGATGCCTCCCAGGTCTGAGTAACTGGAATGGGAGAGTTGCCATTATCTGAAGATGGGAAAGACTGTGTGGTGGAGCAGATTTGAGGGGAAAATCAGGAGTTCAGTTCTGGGCACATTTGAGGTGCCTATTGAACATCCAAGTGGAGATGTTAAGTTGGCAATCAAATATATGAGTCTGAAGTTTGGGAAAGGTCTGGGCTGGAGGTAAAAATTTGGGAATCATCAGCATAGAGATTGTGTTTAAAGCCAGAAGACTAGATAAATTCAATCACCAAGGGAGTGCATGTAGGTGAAGAGAAGATGTTCAAAGGTCTAGGCACTGCAACAGTAAGAAGTTAGGGAGAAGAGGGGTAACCAGCAAAAAAGACTAGAAAGAAGATGCTAGTGAGGTCAGAGGGAAAACCAGGAGATGGTGGGGCTCTGGAAGCCAAACCAAGAAAATCTATCACAGAGGAGGGAATAATCACCTGTGTCAAATGCTGCTGATGGCTTAAGAAGGATAAGGATTGAGAATGGACTTGAACTTAGCAAAGTGGAAGTCATTGTTGATCGGAATAATGTTGGTCCAGTGTTTTAAAAAAATGGTAGAATTAGAGACAATGAGTAAGGAAAACTTTCTTGAGGAGTTTTACTCATTTTAGTGTAGTGGGTTGATTGTCTTTTTTATTTGTAGGAGTTCTTTATATTTTGGATACAAATTCTTTTAGGTTTATATGTGTGAGAAATTTTTCTTTTGTAATCTTTTTATTTATGATTTAATGATTAGCTCTTAATTTAAATGTTTTCAGTCAAAATTTCCCTCTATAGTTTAGCGCTTTTTTTGTATCTTGTTAAAAAATCCTGTCCTATATTTCATGTTAAAAGAGACAAAATACGTTTTCTTCTGAAAGTTTAAAAATTTTGTTTCTCCTATTCAAGTTCTTAATCCATCAGAAATTTATTTTTATGTATGATGTATGGTAGACTTCCAGTTTCTTTTTTTTTAATGAATATATTGTGGATATGCTATTTGACTCAGCACTGTTTAATATTAATGTAGTCCGATTCGACAGTCTTTTTCCTTAATGGTTAGTGCTTTTTATATTCTATTTAAGAAATCTTTGCTGATCCCAATGTCATGAAGATATCCTCCTGTGTTTTCTTCTAAAAGCTTTATTGTTTTATCTTTCACATTTAGATCTACAATCTATGGGTTATTCAGAAGTGTGTTGCTAAATTTCAAAGTTGTGTGATTTTCGAATATATTTCTTTGTCCTCTATTTACTATCTAAATCGGTAGATCTATAGTCGTGATCATATTCAGGTTCTTTTGTTTTTGGCAAGACTGCTTTGTAGGTTTTTGTATTCTTCCATTAAGAGGCAGCTATTAATAGTATCTAGTTGTCTCCTTTATGATGATGAATGCCTAAGTCTATTAATTTTGAGTTGCAAAATTATGATATTCTAATTCATTTATGTCTTTTTCATTTATTAATAAGCTAGCATACTTCTGTAGAGAAACATCCCTTCCTATACTATTTTGTAAAAAGTGGCTGCAGGAAATTAATTCACCTCTCAGAGTTTCTTCCCTCACAGCAGTCTTATCCCTGTAGTTCCCATCACCTCAGCAGCTCTCTGCTGCTTTCCAACAGAGAAGTCGTGTATTTTCTTGGGCTGTTGGAGTGGTTCTAGAGGCAGAAATGCTGGCTTCCTGCCAGCAACTTTATCTTACCCAAAACAGTTTCTGCCCTTTTTCTTTTAACTTTTTAGTCCATTTTATTAGGCACATACAATTTGAGGATTATTATGTCTTCTTGGTGAATTTTACCATATAAATGAATTTTACCATATTATATATAATAATGCTTATTGTCTTAAAGTCTGTTTTGTTGGATACATATAGCTATCCCAGCTTTTCTTTTGGCTGATATTTTCTTTTTTCAATTCCGTTACTTTCAACCTATTTATTATTTATATTTAAGGGTGTTCTGTGTAAACAAAATATGGTTGTTTTTAAATCTAGCCTTTTTAGATAAACTAACTTTTCTTTTTGTATATTTTCAAAATCATTCTCTCCTTTGTTGTTACTTCACTATAATTCGTCTATGTGTGGATATCTTCTTACTTTGTTGATGTGTTAGCTTCTTGTAAGTATGTATGCCTAGTATGTATGTCTAGTTTGTCTTTATCCATAGAGGATTTTACTCTTGCCAGGAGCTGTGAGTAGATACCAGCCTTAGACCACTTGAGCCAAGTTTCAAGTTCTTTTACACTTCATCTGTCTTACACTTCACTCACTGAGCTGTGAGTCAGATGCCCAGGCTTGGGTCTGCAGCTGGTATGGGCACCTGCCCTCAGCGACACCCCTACCTTTTGCTAGTCCTCACTGTTCAACTCAAGGCCTTTTCTAATTTTTCCCTTTTTATTCTTCTGGAATTTCCCTCACCCCTATGATAGTAGCTATGCAACAAAACTTTTTCTGCATGATCTAGTTGTTATGCAGCAGATGGCTCTATGTAGTTTGAATGCTAACCTTTTTCTTTATATATGTTGTAAATCTTTTCTTGCAGCCTGTCAAACTGTATAAAAGTTTTTTAGTATTTCACAATTCTCCGTGTGATAATTTCCTTTTTAGCACATGAATCTGAGATCTTTTATCTTTCTTTACTTGGAAATTTTGTGATTATTTTTTTCTTTTTTTACCATCTGTTAATTTTTTTCTTTCTCTCCTGGGATTCCTGTTTATGAATGTTGACACTTCTGTCTTCCATTTCTCTTTATTATTTCTTCTCTTCTTCTATCTTTTGTTATTTGTCTTTTGGCAGTTAGGTGGGCATCCATGAGTTCTTTATTTCAACTATTACGTTTTTTTATACCTAGTAGTAGTTTTGGTTGGTTCTTAGTTTTGGTTGTTTCTTCTTCATATTATCAATATCCTTTCTTTTCTCTTTGAAGTATTTTAAAATACCTGATGCATAATCTAATCTTTTGGAATTTGTTAATTTTGTTTCATGTGTTAGAGGTCGAGTTTATTGTCTTTATTTTTTTTATTTATGATAATGATCAAGTTATCATTTCTTTTCCCTGTCAGCTCAGATTCCATCAGGGAATCTATAATATATGTGGAGGTAGGGGTAATTTAAGTCACTTCTGGAGGGTAGAGATTGGAGGAATGCTGCTGGTGTTACAGTCTTGGGCATAGCCATCAGACAAATACTTCTCCCCAACCAGGTAATTCCACCTATAGGGGATTCTTTCTTTTCCTCTGCCTTGGGCTGTCTTCATTATTGTCATGGGAGGGAGTTGGGGTGGGGAGAAGAAGGCTGCTGGGAGCCAGTACTTGTCATTCTCAGCTTCCCAGCTTGGCCCTCTCACTGCCACTGGCCAATTCTTCCATATTTCTACCCTGTAGCAGTGATGGGGTAGGTAATGTGATTCCCCAGGGCAATTCAGAGGGAGAAAAGGAACATAGCTGGAACATTTTTCTTTAGCCTTATTCTTCATTTGAAGATCGATCCACTTCCCTTCTAAGCTGCTGTCTCCACTCTACTGCCCTAGCCCCTCCCAGGACCTAGAGATTTCCATTGTTTTTATAATAACGAAGACCTAGAACAGATATAAGTGTCCTTTGACAGGAACATAGATAGAGAAGTTGTGATATATTTGTAATGGAATATTACACAGCAGTAAAAATGAAGGAACAAATCTTAGAATCCTAATTGAGTTAAAAAAGCAAACCCCATAAAAATGCATATAGCATGAGACCATTTGAATTAAGCTCAGAAACCAGCAACACTAAAGAATATTTTGTTTAGAGATACACACAAATATAGTGAAACTATTTGGAAAAGAAAAAAAGGGGATTGTAAACACACAGTTTAAGAAAGCTGCTGTCTCTTGGGGTGGAGCTGGGTGGGGAGGGGTGTATTGCTTGGGCATGTTCAGTGGCCTTGGCAATCTGGTTTCTAAGTTGGCTAGTGCTGCAGCTGATAGATTCATTGATGTGCTTTATGATATATTACATGTAATATTTATATATACAAAATGCATCTTAAAAATCATTTATATGACAAAAGAATCTTGATCTGAACATACTTCTTATGTTGTATGTGTATCAGATATTTTACAAATGAATATGTCTTTCTGGCATGTACCTATATGAACATATACAAAAATAAGCAAACTTGAGTGATCTATAATATCCATATTGAATTGTAAAGAACTCATAGAACATTAGCCTTCAAATTAAGTAAAAAAATTAATGCCAAGTGTTTCTAGATTATTCACTGGACTACATTATCAAATAGTGACACTAATTTTTTTTTAAGCAGTACGCTCATCTAACATATTTTGCCAGGTCAGTAGCACAGGGTGTAATTTGCTGTGCTAGCCTCCTACACACATAGTGTATAACTTCCTTTATATGGTGTAGTAAGTTCATTTTCATTATCATATTTAAATTTTGTTAATAGTCTAATCTCCGATAATGTTTAGTTAAACTTACCCTGAAGGAATTAGAGCTTAGTTTTTGTATTCTCAGTCTGTTTTGTTACAAATTACATTGTGATTTTGCAGAGACCCTAGAACTATTTTACACATTTCTCCATGTACAACACATTAAAGCCTGGAGCAGCTTCTAATTGCCATAAAGAAGAGTTAAACCCCAGTGACAAAAAAAAAAAAAGTATAATGGTTTTGTCTCTTTAAGTGATTTTGAGTGTTTCCAGCATATTATTTTTATTGTCAATGAGGCTTATTTCATTTGGGAATCATTTACTAGTTTAATTTGCTAGTAGCTATAATATAACTTATCCATTGACTCTGATCAGACTCATCATGGCCATCATTGTGTTCTTAATCTCTTGTGTTTAAACCAGTGACTGATTTATAATTTTAAGAGCCTTTGTTACCTAACTTGAAAAGAAAATAGTATTTATTAATGTAAGAGTTAAGGAAAAAGTATCCAAAGCTTAAAAGAATCACTAAACTATACTACATCATGATGCAGTATATTAGGCATTCAGGTCATAGTGTGTACATTTCTTACAGTGTGACAAGTACACACACTGAGAAGATGTCACTATGTTTTGCTTGGCATTTAGCTAACCATTATGCACATGGGTGTGGACTGAGTATACTCACCAGGAGCAGCTACATGCAGCGCTGGATAGGGGTTTAGTGGTTTTGAATTTAGAATATAATATTTGAATGCATGTTATTTTTAAAATTAGTTTGAAAATTAATCTATTTGAAGTATAATCCAATCAAATGCAGAACCACTGAACCACCTCTATAGCATAAGATCTGCTTTAGAAATGCTAAATAATGGTGGGCTATTTGATATAATAGAACAGAGCGTGGTATTTATGGAATAGGTATTCCATAAATATTTTTATTAAATATTTATACCTTAAATATTTTATGACTATTTTATTAAATATATTTTATTTATATCTTAAATGCTTTTATATCTAAAAATATCTTAAATGTTTTACTAAATAACATTTTTAATGATTCTTTTTTTTCCTTTCTTCTTTGGTTGCTTTTAAAATTTTTAATTGTTAATTGTTATGGGTAAATAATAGTTGTATATCCTTAGGGTAGATGGGATGTTTTGATACAGGAATACAATGTGAATGAATAAAATCAGGGTAATTGGGGTATCCGTCACCTCAGGCATTTATCATTTCTTCATGTTAGGAACATTCTAATTCCACTCTTTTATTTATTTTAAAGTATACCCTAACTTGTTGATTGTAGTCACTTTGTTGTGCTATCAAATATTTTTCATTCTATCTAACTATATTTTTGTGCCCATTAACCATCTCCACTTATCCCCCCCTCCCTGCTACCCTTCCCAACTTCTGGTAACCATGATTCTACTCTCTGTCTTCATGAGATCAATTGTTATTAACATTTAGCTCCCACATGTGAGTGAGAACTGCACGATTTGTCTTTCTGTGCTCGGCTTATTTCACTTAACATAATGTTTTGAGTTCTGTCGATGTTGTTGCAAATGTCAGGCTTTCATTCTTTTTTGTGGCTATATAATACTCCACTGTGTATCTGTACCACAATTTCTTTATCCATTCATCCATTGATGGATACTTAGGGCTGATTCGAAATCTTGGCTTTTGTGGATAGTGCTGCAATAAATATGGGAGTGCAGATATCTTTTTTCTTTTTTTTTTTTTTTTTTTTTTTTTTTTTTTTTTTTTTTTTTTATTTCAGGATATTATGAGGGTACAAACATTTTAGATATCTTTTTGATATACTGAATTCCCCTCCTTTGGTTATATACCCAGCAGTGGGGTTGCTGGGTCATATGGTAGTTCTATTTTTAGTTTCTTGAGGAACCTCCATACTGTTCTCCATAGTGTTTGCACTAATTTACATTCCCACCAACAGTGTACGGGGGTTCCCTTTTCTCCACATCCTTGCCAGCGTTCGTTATTGCCTGTCTTTGATAAAAGCCATTTAAATTGGGGTGAGATGATATCTCATTGTAGTTTTGACTTGCATTTCTCTGATGACTAATGATGTTGAGCATTTTTTCATATACCTGTTGGCCATTTGTATATCTTTTGAGAAATGTCTATTCAGATCCTTTGCTCATTTTGAATCAGATTATTTGATTTTTCCCTGTTGAGTTTTTGGAGCTCCTTACATATACTGTTTATTAATCCCTTGTCAGATGGGTGGTTTGCAAATATTTTCTCCCATTCTGTGGGTTGTCTCTTCACTTTGTTTATTGTTTTCTTTGCTGCACAGAAGCTTTTAAGCTATATGTGATCCCATTTTCCCAGTTTTGCTTTGGTTGCCTATGCTTTGGGGGTATTACTCAAGAAGTCCCTGACCAGACCAATGTCCTGAAGTGTTTCCCCAATGTTTTGTTCTAGTAGTTTCATAGTTCCAGATCTTATATTTAAGTCGTTAATCCATTTTGCTTTGATTTTTGTATATGGCAAGAGATTAGGGTCTAGTTTCATTCTTCTGCATGTGGATATCCAGTTTTCTCAGCACCATTTTTTGAAAAGACTGTCCTTTTCCCATTGTATGTTCTCGGCACCTTCTTCGAAGGGAAGTTCACTATAGATGTGTGGATTTATTTCTGGGTTCTCGATTCTGTTCCATTGGTCTATGTGTCTGTTTTTATTCCAGTACTATACTGTTTTGGTTACTACAGCTCTGTAGTGTAACTTGAAGTCAGGTAATGCGATTCCTCCAGCTTTGTTCTTTTTGGTTGGGGTGGCTTTGGCTATTCAGGGTCTTTTGTGGTTCCATATAAATTTTAGGATTATTTTTTCTAGTTCTGTGAAGAATGTCATCGGTATTTTGGCGGGGATTGCATTGAACCTGTAGATTGCTTTGGGTAGTATGGACATTTTAACAATATTAATTTTTCTAGTCCATGAGCATGGAATATCTTTCCATTTGTTGGTTTCCTCTTCAGTGTTTTTTTTTTTTTTTTTTGAGACAGCTCTTACTCTGTTGCCTGGGCTAGAGTACAGTGGTGCGATTATAGCACACTGTGGCCTTAAACTCCTGGGCTCAAGTTATCCTCCTGCCTCAGGCTCCCAAGTAGCTGGGACTACAGGCACATGCCACTGGGCCCAGCTCATCTTCATTTTTTTAGAGACATGTTCTCTCTACGTTGTCCAGACTGGTCTTAATAATCTTATGTATAAAATATCTTAAATATTTTATATCTGTATATAGTCCTCAATAACATATTAATAAAAAATGCAAAGCTGCTAAGACTGTGTCCTGGTGTTTATTCTTGCCTGCAAAATATTAAGTTAACCTTTTTCTTATTCATAGGCTAAAAGGTCAGATTCCTGAAATTAAACAGACTTTGGAAATTCTAAAATATATGCAGAAGAAAAAAGTAAGTGCATTTGTGTTTGTAAATATGGGCGAATCAGGATACTTTGGCAGAGACTCGTCTTCTTTGACTCTTGGTTCACTGGTATTTGATCTATGTTATAGAATCCAGTCCACCACCTTGAGTACATACACTAATGTTACAGACAGTGCGTTTCTGTCATAAACATGGCTTTGTGGCCTTCCTCCAAAAGTCAGGTTTAATTCTAAGGCCCACACTTGGGTAACTTTACTTACATTTAGTGTTTGCAGAAGTTAAATGCAATTTGAAATTGTTTTAGTTATAAAAAGAAAATGTCTTATTTTGAGGTAGTAGCATCTAAAGGCTTGTTATTGTTGTTCTCTATAAGAGTAATGAGTAAATCCAAGGTTTATAGAGCTGGAAAGAATCTTAGAAATTATCTGTTTCAGGTTTTCATTTCACAGTTTAGCAAACAGTTATAGAGAGATTACACCTAACCAGTATCCACATAACTAGTTACTGGCAGAACTAAATTTGAGAGTCTTCTATGTCTTAATCTAGTACTCACTAAATAAAAGTGGGCTATAAAGATTAAATCACATAAGTATATTGTATTTAAAAGATTGTGTGCATATAATTTATTAATTTACTGATAGAATAACTACATTTTTAGTACATTATTATATGTATTGAACTTTGTAAGAGACTTTAGAAAATGGTTGGGCATGAAGCACCAGTGAAATAATAGTAGGAGCGAATTTTTGTATAGCACTTTCTCTGTGTGTCAGGCACTGTTTTTTTGTGTGTGTGTGTGTGAGAGAGAGAGAAAGAGAAAGAGAGAGAACTCAGTGCTTACCACTGCCTTCGTAGGTATAGGGACCATTATTATCCTCATTTGACAGACGAGGAACCTGAGACACAGAGGTTAAGTGAGGTGCCAGATTTATACAGCTAGTAAGCAGCTGAGCCAGAGTCCACGCCCAGCCATCTGGCTTTAGTGTTCATTTCTTTTACCACTACCCTTAGTCTGCATGATTGTACTGTTTTAAATGTCTTAGGTTCAACTGTGTGATCTTTCCTTTATTTTTTTTTCTTTTTCTTTTATTTCAGCATATTATGGGGGTACAGATGTTTAGGTTACGTATGTTGCCCTTGGTCCCCACCCCAAGTCCTTGTTTCAAATATGTCCATCCTTCGGGTGGTGCGTATTGCACTCCTTGTGTATACAAATACCCGTCCCCTCCTCCCTCCGCCCCCCTCCCCCCTGCCCAATATCCAATAGATGTTATTCTTACATGTGCATTTATGTGTTGATTAGTTAATACCAATTTGATGGTGAGTACAAATGGATCCCGTTCTTCTGCTCTTGTGGTGCTCCACTTTGGATAATGGGCTTAAGTTTAAACTTCATATCAAATTGGCCTTTTTATGGTGGTGTCATTTTTTTTTTTTTTGAAGGAATCCACCAACTCACTGGAGACCAGATTCTTACTGGCAGATAACCTGTACTGCAAAGCTTCAGTTCCACCTACTGATAAAGTGTGTCTGTGGTTGGGGGTAAGTAAATGTTAGAGCCACAGCTGACATATTTGTAAACCAGTGTGTTTTCCCCCAGTAAAACAGTATTGCTTGAGGTGTTTAAAGTGTTCATCTCTCTTTGATTGTGGAAGGAATGAAGGGGCAGAGTTCAAGTGCTTCATATTAAAAACTGACTAGAATTAGGAGTGTAATGAAGATAGCAGTAGAAACATGCTAAAGTCTCTCCCAGTCAAGATAAAACTGACCAAACCCTACTTCTCTTCCAGATAAATGCTTTACCTCTTTTAAATGTAACAGAAAAAGCAATAGAAGTGAAGTAGAAGGTACTGCTGAACTTCAGATAAATGTTTATTCCCCATAAGAATTTAATAGTTATAGAAAGATCCCTCTAAGTTTAAGGGGGAAAGGATTATTACAAAAACCTTGAGATTAGAGTTTATTGTTTTTAAGCCATATATTTCAATTTTTAAACGATTTCATAGACCTCATGTGTGATTTTCCTATCTTGCTTCTCTCAATGCCCTGACTATCCAGCTAGCTGTCCATTGGTCTTGTTACCTGAGGCAAGTTCCCATACAAAGTAGCAAGCCAAGTATACTTCTCCTAGCTCTCCCCACTGGGAGGATTTCCACTTGCTGTGGTCCTATACAGTCACCCCGAGAGATGCTCTAGTGCTATGAAAGTTGGGCAGATTAGCCCAAGGAAACTCATTTCTCTATCACTTAGTTCATCTTCCTGGTTTTTCTTAATTGTAGTATTTTTAGAGTTTATATAACATTTACATTTTATTCTACAACCATAATTCCTACACTTATTTAGTCTTAGTTCTGTATTTAAAAGGAAGAATTCATTGTTTATCATTAAGGCTTTTTAAAATACTTTGAAACATAGAAACTACACCTGAATGTTGAATGATTTTCTGTGTTGAGATTTTGTAGAAATTGCATGACCTTTCAATTCATAAATTCAAGAGTAACTTTATTTCAGGAAAGGTAATTTTTGTTGTATATTTGAATGTGATTTTTGTCCCATTTCTTTTATTTTTTTGGGAATAATAAATATGCATATGTTGGATCTCCTTTGTCCATTCCCAGTATCTACCATGTTCTCCGTTTTCAAATATTTGGTCATTTTCATTTTGTGCTATTTCCTCTGGTCTCTTCCCCATGACTTTGTGTTTTCCCTTGTAGTTATTCTGTTTTGTTGCTTTTACTGTCTTTTATAGCTGTTTTTCTCATTCTCTTTATTTTCTTTGCTGAGCTTTTCCACGTCTTTTCATCTTTCTTTTGTTTTATACCTCTTATTTGAACGCTTAAATCCTGGTTTCTCCCATAGACTGACACTTCCCACAGTCTTCCTCATCTCAGTAAATGGCAGAATCTTTTGCCTGCTTGCTTGGAATAAAAACCTCTGAGTCATCTTTTACTCTTCTCTTATGTCTCAGTCAGACCTTCAGCAAACTTCATTGGTTTTCTTCCAAATATTTTAAGAATGCAACCACTTCTCACTTCTCTGCCACTATTGCCCTGATCCAGGTCACCTTTGTCTCTTACGAGGACTGTGGGAATAATGTCTGCATTAATTTGCTAGGGCTGCCATAACGAAAGTACCACAAACTTGGTGGTTTAAGCAACAGAAATTGATTGTCTCATGGTTCTGAGGCCAGAAGTCTGAGATCAATCCCAGAATCAGGGTTGATTCCTTCTGAGGGCTGTGAGGGAAAATCTGTTCCAGCCTTTTCCCTTAGCTTCTGGTGTTTGCTGACAGTCTTTGGTATTTCTTGGTGTGTAGAAGTATGACTCTGATCTCTACCTTCATCTTCACATGTGTGCCTGCATATGTCCAAATTTCCCCTTTTTATAAGTACACCAGCCATACTGGATTAGAGCCCACCCTAATGACCTCATTTCAAGCTGGTTACCTTTGAAAGGTTACATTCTAAGGTACTAGGGGTTCAGATTCCATAATACCCTATTTCTATAAAAGGTCTTATTCACAGGTGCCAGGGGTTAAGACTTCAATGTACCTTTTGGGGGGACACAGTTCAACCAATAACAATGTCCCAGTTCACTTTCTTACTTCTGCTCTTGTCTTCCTAAAGCCTTTACAGCATGACAGTCAGAGCGATCCTTTAAAATCTCAGTCATGAGATAATAAAGGTCATGCCATTATTCTGCCCAAAAATCTTCCAGTCACTTCTCATCTCATTCCGAGGAACAGTCTAAGTTGTTTGAGTGGCTAACAAGTTCCTACATAGCCTGGTACTTTCTTTTACTTCTCTTACTTAATGCCTTGCTTCTTTGCTTGGCCGTGTTTGGACTTCTTGCTGGACCTAGACCAGGCTGGGAATGGCCCTGCCTCAGAATCTTTGTTCTGGCTCCTCTTCTGCTTGAGCTGCTAGAGTAATGCTTTTAAAACATGTCAGATCATGTCACTTCTATACTGAAGTCTCCAGTGGTTTCCCTGTCACCAGGTGTAGAATATGGTCCCCTCCATAAGCCATCCTCACTCCCTCTAGGCCATCATTTCCTCCCATTCTTTTACTCACTCTGCTTTAGCTGTGGTGACCTCATGGCTGTTTCTGGAACTTGCCAGCATGGCTCCACTTTCTCCTTCTGTGCTCTTTGCACGCAATCCTTTGAGTTCTCTGCTCCAATTGTTAGCTCCCCCAGAGACCTGCTCTGACTTGTCTGTCAGCATCCCCTTATGCCACAATGTTTATCTTGTATTGTTTTTCTTCTTTCCATTTTTTGGTGTCGTTTTCAATTTCTTTCATCAATGTTTTATAGTTTTCATTATAGATCTTTCACTTCTTTGGTTAAGTTTATTCCTAGATATTTTATTTTATTTGTAACTATTATCAATGGGATTACTTTCTCGGTTTCTTTTTCAGATTGTTTACTGTTGGCATATATAAATTCTACTGATTTTTATATGTCGATGCTATATCCTACAACTTTACTGAATTTGTTTATCAGCTCTAACAGTTTTTTTTTTTTTTGTGGAGGTTTTAGGTTTCTCTAGATATAAGATCATATCATCTGCAAACAAGGATAATTTGACTTCCTTTCCAATTTGGAGGCCCTTTATTTCTTTCTCTTGTCTGAATGTTCTAGCTAGAACTTCCAGTACTCTGTTAAATAACAGGGATGAAAGTGGACATCCTTGTTTTGTTCCAGATGTTAGAGGAAAGGCTTTCCGTTTTTCCCCATTAAGTATGATATTTGCTGTGGGTCTCTCATATATGGCTTTTATTGTGTTAAGTTCCTTCTATACCCAGTTTTTTGACAGTTTTTATCATGAAGCGATGTTAAATTTTGTGGACAAAGTCATATGGTTTTTGTCCTTCCTTCTGTTGATATGACGTATCACATTGATTGATTTGCATATGTTGAACTATCCTGGCATCCCTGGCATGAATCCCACTCGATGATGATGAGTAATGTTTTTAATGTGTTGTTGAATTTGTTTTGCTGGCATTTTGTTGAGAATTTTTGCATGTATGTTCATCAGAGATGTTGGCCTGTAGTTTTCTTTTTTTGTTGTGTTTTTTGTCTGGTTTTGGTATCAGGGTGATACAGGCCTCGTAGAATGAGTTTGGGAGTATTCCCTCCTCCTGGATTTTTTGGAATAGTTTAAGTAGGATTGGTATTAGTTCTCTGAATGCTTGTTACAATTCAGCAGTGAAGCCATTGGGGCCTGGCCTTTTCACTGATAGGGGACTTTCCATTACTGCTTCTGTCTTGTTACATTTATTTATTATTTCCTTCCTTCTACTAATTTCCTTTTGTTTGATCTTGTTTTACTATTTCCTTGAGGCCCAATATTAGCTTGTTTATTTGAGATCTTTCTTCTTTTTTGATGTAGGTGTTCCTTACCTGTAGATACAACTAAAATTATGCTGGCTGATTCTTTCCCCAGCCGTTAACATAGGACCTCAAGCCCCAATCTAAAGTTATTCCAAATCAATTCTAGGAATCCTTAGGTGATGTCTCATGTAAGTTAGTGAAGAGTCACCTGATGTGCTTTTTCTATTACTTACTGGTGATGTTCAACTATTGCACAGCCAGTTAGATTGGCACCTCTCTGCTACAACTACTACTAGTGCCCTAAAATCTTGAAGCTGGTTCTTCTGGTTTTTAAGATCATATTTTTTCTCTGAGTATAGTTTGGGGCTATATTCCATACTTTTAATAACTAGTAATCTCTTTACTTTTCATTTCTGAATAGTTTACAACTCAAGTTTTTCTTTTATCATAAAGCATTGCTGTCAAAAAGTCTATGACAAACGTATTTTTTTCCTTTATACGTGACTTGTTCTTTTTGCCTGGATGTTCAAAGGACTTCTGGGTCAATTTCCCCAGGTATACAGTATACCCTTTCATTTTTCGTGTGTGTGTAACATTTCAAGAACATTTTGTTGAAATGAAATGTTTTCCACTTCGTTTCAATTTTTTCTGGTCCCTTGCTTTGGTTTTCTTCTTTGGGGATTCTTATTATATTTATGTTCAATGTTTGTCATTTTCACTGTAATGCATTTTATATCTTTATTTCTTTTTATATTTTAAGAAATTTTCTCATCTTTTATGTATTTTAAAATACTATTTGTTATAATTATTTGCCTCTGTTCTTTCCACTTCAGTCATCATTTGTGAAATAAATTTTTGTTTTATTTCTCATTCTTTCCTGAATTCTGTCACCTTATTTCTGTGTTTTCTAATTCCGATTAATGCTTGCTCTTTTATATCTTGTATCATTTTCTTAATGTTACTTGTTTTGAAACTCATTATGATTTTCATCTATTTTGTAGTCATGTCTTTGTATTTTACTTATGTTATCTGTAAAAATGTTATTCTGTTCCTTATTCTCTTTTTATTATTACTTTGCATTGGATTTTAGTTTGATCTATTTCTATTGTCATTTTTATGTAAAATTAATTTTCCTGAACTTTTAGAAGGGAGGAATGATCCTAGAGCTTCTTTTTGGTTCTTTATGTAAAATGATAAAAACATATAGCAGCTGGGATCCCTGGCTCTGTTTACACTACCACTCTTCCCCCCGACCCCCCACTTTTCATCACCACTGTTCCTGTCCTGTTGTCTTATTGTCCTATTGTCCTTGTCCCTATTTGGAGTCTATTCCCAATAGATTCTCTTCAGTGGAAGGCCCTATGGCATAAGGAAGTTGTAAGGCTAGTTGCGAGTTTGTAGTACCTAGATTTCTCCAGCCTTTGAGAGCTTACTCCCAGGCTCACCTACTCTGGGAGCATCCAATTAGCTTGCTGATGTTTTGCATAGCTACCTCTTGGTTATTTCGAAGTTCTCACATCTGATGGATGCCTCATTGCTTTCCTCTGTTTACTCCCATACAAATACTCATGTCATGCAGGTCTTATAGCTGACAATCGCATGTCCTCACTTGCTCTTATTGTAGTGTTCATGGACATACCTAGTCAGCTTTTTGTAGATGTTATCTGGTTTTCTGGGTTTTCTGTCCTAACTTTTTCTTTTAAATGCCTTTATTAAGATAAAATTGACATATCATAAAATTCACCATTTTAAAGTATACAGTTCAGTGGTTTTTAGTATATTCATGGAGTTGTATAACCATTGCCTCTATATAGGTCCAGAACATTTTCTTCACCCCAAAAAGAAATCTCATACCCATTAACATATCCTCCCCATTCCTCCTTCTACTTACCCAGCCCCTTGCAACCACTAATTTACTTTCTTTTTCTATAGATTTACTTATGCTGGACATTTCATATGAATGGTGTCATACAATATATAGTCTTTGTGGTCTGGCTTCTTTCACTGAGCATGTTTTCAAGGTTCATCCAAATCATAGCATGTATCAGAGCTTCATTGACTTATCTCTGAATGATATTCCATTGTATGGGTATACCACATTTTGTTTATCTGTTTATCAGTTGATGGACATTTGGGTTGTTTCCACCTTTTGGCTATTGTGAATAATGCAATGAACATTTGTTTACAAGTTTTTGTATTGACGTATGTTTTCAGTTCTCTTGGGTATATATCTGTCCAAGTTTTTAATGTTTTTTGTGTAGGTTTTTTAAGAGACTTAAGGAGATTCAACAATCACTGCTGCCACCATCTTCCTAAAAACCTCTGATTTTGCTTAGTTTTATTTTAATTTAGTGTCTTAATTAACTGGGAAATTATTTTAATAAATACTATAAAGGAAGAATATTAACTTTGATTTCCCCCCAAATGGATAGCTAATGGTCACAGCACCATTTGTTCAATTATCTCTTCTCTCCCTGCAGACTGAGTTTCCCTTCTGCCTGGATCTATTATATTTCTGGGTTCTCTTCTGTTCCTTTGTTCTGTTTGTTTATTCCTTGATCAATGACCAGAGGAGCTACTTATGCAAAGTAGAAGGAGGGTTTTCCAAGCCACATAACAGCAAGTTCAGAGGCCCTCAAAGCAGAAGCTAGCTTGAAGAGACAGAAAGAAGGCCAGGCCAAGTGTGGCTTTGTTTTTACAATGGAGAGTAACAATGATAGATGGTGGGACAAAGGGTAGTGATTTTAGCTATGGTAAGGAGTTGAAGTTTTATAGTAAATTCAATAGGAGACTATTGAAGCGTTTTAGAAGTGGCAGGAACTGACCTCGTTTTGCTGGTTTTCCATTCACTTTCAAATGGTCCTACAATAATCCATATATCGTTGGATACACAAATTTCAAATTAGTTTCTTTTTCTTTTGGGGGACAGAGTTTTATTTGTTAGGTTTTTTGTTGTTTTTAATACAGTTTTTGACTAGATAATACATTTACCTGGTTTGTAATTAAAAAGACACAAAAGAATATTCTGTGAAAAGCATATCTCCCATCACTAGTCCTGTGTACTCTCCTCCTAAGCAATTAACAATCATTTCTTGGCATCTTTCTGGAGATATTTTACACATACGTAGACAAATAAGACTATATCCTTCCCCCCTCCTTCTTTACACAAACGGTGACATACCGTGTGTTCTGTTCTGCCCTTTGCCGTTTTCACTTCACATTGTGTGCTGAGGATCTTTGTATATCAGTATGAGGAAAGCATCTCGTTGTTATTTTCCATTCCTCCATAACAGCTCATTGTGTGGATATGCCATAATATGCTTAACAGGTCCCCTATTGATGGACATTTGGGTTCTGGGTTTTGTTTTCACAGATGTTATAGCAGTACTTGTAGTCCATATGGATTCTGCATAAATATGTAACTGCATGGTATGTGGAATTGCCTACTCAAAGGGCTTATTGTCATGTATATTGCCAAGTTGCTCTCCATAGGGACCACTAATTTTCACTGCCAACATTTTAATGCCTATATTCTCACCTTTTATGGTACTACAGTGTGTTTCAAACTTTTAAATCTATGTCAGTCTGAGGGCGAACAATGTTTTTTCACATTATTTTAAATTTGTGTTGCTTTTATTATATGACTGAAGTTGAGCATCTTTTTATAATGATTGTGAGCTATTTTTATTTACTGTGAACTCTGCTCGTATTTTTTGCCTGTGTTGCTATTGGATTATGGACTACTGGCCTTTTGCTTAAAGTGTTATTGAAATCGCAAGGGGGGTTTGGCCTAGGACCTATTGCTGGTCACACAAAGATCCAATTATTGAGACAAGGAGGATTGGCAAGGAAGAAACGATTTTTTTAATATGAAAGACATCTTGTTGGTGCTACCAAAAGTTCGGTACTTGTCTCCATGGGCAAGAACAAACAACCAGGATAAGTAGTTTGAGGAAAAGGAAAGAGAAGTTTATTAACTTGCTGGCAAATGAGGAGGATGACAGACTGTCCTCTTAAAGAACCATTGTCCTCTCTTTAAGCAGAAATACAGAGCTATTAAGGAAGGTTTTCAGCTTCTGGCCGTTGGTGTTTAACTATGGTTGGTGGTCCTGGTTGACATTATTGGTGCTCATGACCTTTGCCTGGACAATACCATTGAGCCATCTCCTGTGGTTTATTTTTTTATTTTATTTTATTTATTTATTTTTTTGAGACAGAGTCTCACTCCGTTGCCCAAGCTAGAGTACCGTGACGTCAGCCTAGCTTATGGCAACCTCAGATTCCTGGGCTCAAGCAATCCTCCTGCCTCAGCCTCCCGAGTAGCTGGGACTACAGGCATGCACTACCATGCCTGGCTAATTTTTTCTGTATATATTTTTAGTTGTCCAGCTAATTTCTTTCTATTTTTAGTAGAGACGGGATCTTGCTCTTGCTCAGGCTCGTCTTGAACTCCTGAGCTCAAACGATCCACCTGCCTCGGCCTCCCAGAGTGCTAGGATTACAGGAGTGAGCCACTGCGCCCAGCCTCCTGTGGTTTAAAATACTATAAAACAAAGAACATTCCTCTGGCCCTCTGATTACTGGCCTTGGGTAGGAATGCAGGTTTTAATTCCCTGAAAGAGCAGGGGGTGGTTTTAAAGAGACAACTTACAGTACATTTTACCCTTTTTCTAGCCTTTACCTCTGTTACATTGGGAGAATGAGAGAAGCTGCCTCAAATTCATCTCCCTGACTTTAGGTCACTGTAGACTTTAGGTCACTGTAGGTTGCAGTGTAACTAACAAGGGGCTATATGCATTGGGGGCAGGTTGTGGGGAATGGTGTGGTGGTCTGCCCAGGGACCTTCAGAATCTCAACTCCTTTGTCTAGCAGAAAATCTACCATTTCTGGGAAACAACTCAAAAGGTCAAGTCGTTAGTTAAGGTAGGGGATTCAAAAAATATGTATATATATATAGGGGTCACTTAAATTTGTTCATGGTGCTGGTTACAAAAGATTTGTGGAGCTCTATATATTTGGAAAAATAAGTCCTCTGCCTATGATATGAGTTACAAATATTTTTCAGGTTCATTGTTTGTCTTTTGACTTTGCTTATGGTTTCTGGGTTTTGTGTCCTAGAAAGCTGTCCTTATCCCAGGTTTACAAAATAATTTATCTACGACTTGGCCTGGTACTTTGATGATATCATTATTTCCATGTAAATGTGTGATCTTCATGTGAGGTATAAGGTGGGCTCCAGCTATACCTCTTACTAGAGAGCTAGCTCCCTGTTGTACCAGTCTCATTTATGGAATTATCTTGTCCTCATGTGTGGATGCAGTGTGGGCCAAGGGAAAGAGAAACCAAGGAGGATGACCTCCAGTATTTGAGCCACAAGGTGGATAACTGTGCCATTACTGAACTGGGAAAGAATAGGGCAGGAGCCAAGTTTACAGGGTGACTTGGAGTTGTGTTTTAGGCATGTCAATCTTGAGCTGTCTGTCAGGTGGAGAGCTTGAGAAGCCAGTGTTTGAGGAGTGAGTCAGCTAAGGAGAAATACTTGGCATAGGATATTTGAATGAATGATGAGTGTTTTTCTTGACATGAATGAGGTGTTTTTAAATATATTCTACTTTTTACTTGTAAAAAGTAACCAAAATGCAGAAAATTTCTGGAAGAGAAATCATAGGAAACAATAGTAATTGACCCTGAAGAATGAGATTGGGGGTCTGGGACTGGAGAGACGTACTTCTCATTGAATATTTTCTTAACTATGAAGAAGATACCTTTTGCCTCACCAGAGTTGAGGAATAAATGGTACAATGTATGTAAACTTATTCTCTAACCAAGGGGTGAGGAAACTTTCTGTAAAAGGTCACATAGTAAATATTTGGATTTTGCAGACCACATGGTCTCTGCCCCAACTACTCAGCTCTGCCACTGTGGCATGAAAGCACAACTGACTTGAGAGTAGCTGGATTCTGATAAAACTTAACTCACAAGAAAAGACACTAGGCTGGATTTGGCAGCAATATAGTTTGCCACTACTTGCTCTAACCTATAAAGCACTGTATAAATGTTGAGTAATTGTCATGACTTTCTCTCTTCAGGCTAATGTAATGCTTGAATATGATATTGATGAAGCTCAGGCATTGTTGGAAAAGAATTTATCGACTGCCACAAAGAACCTTGATTCTCTTGAGGAAGACCTTGACTTTCTTCGAGATCAATTTACTACCACAGAAGTCAGTATCCTTT
This sequence comes from Propithecus coquereli, assembly GCF_000956105.1. Classification (NCBI taxonomy): domain Eukaryota; kingdom Metazoa; phylum Chordata; class Mammalia; order Primates; family Indriidae; genus Propithecus; species Propithecus coquereli. The sequence continues at coordinate 214,953 of NW_012153286.1, read as the reverse complement.
AAAAAAAGGCAGAGGGAGAGAAGGAAAAAGATTCTTTTTATTTTATTTTATTTTTTTTAAGACTAGTCAAGTGCAGTAGTGAGGAGGGGCAAAAGTAGTAGAATAAGGAGTTCAATCTGTAACTGACTGTGAACAATCAAGTGAGATAACTCACTACCTTTGGACCGGCCAGGAAAAAGATTCTTTAAAAAAACATTCTTGCATTGCTTTACTGGAAAGAATGTCCTTATTTTGTTCTTAGGCTAATGTGAGGTTGCAGATTGTTTTGATAAATAACGTATTTGGAACTAATACTTAAATAAGTTTATAGGTAGATTAATAAATTTGAAATGTGAAGTTGTAGAAACAGTAAATTCACATTGGTGAATGAGTGTTTTCTTCCAAATATTTTCTTAAAAGAATCCAAACTCTGTAAAATAATTTAAAGAGGTTTATTTTGAGCTGAATGCGTGTGACCATGGCCTGGAGAGCCATGCCCAGGAAGCCATGAACAAGTGGTCCCTCTGCGGTTGGGTTACAGTTTTATTTTATACATTTTAGGGAAACACGAATTACACATAAAATTATAAATCAATACTTAGAAGGCATATATTGGTTTGGCCCAAGAAGGCAGAACATCTCGAAGTGAGGGGTTATAGGTTATAGGTGGGTTTAAAGATTCTTTGACTTGTAATTGGTTAAAGAAATGAAGCTTTGTCTAAAGGCGTGGAATGTTTTAACTTAAGATAAGTATGTCTGTTAATCAGAGACAAGTCAGACATTTACTGAAACTCAAACTCAAGTGATCTGTTAAGTAAATTGATGGCCTGCAGGTGTGGTTTAAGCATTGCCCTGCATGGCCTCAGGCCCGTTAATGATTTAATATCTTATAAAAAATAACTCCAAAAGGGACGGGGCATAACTAGACATGTCTGACCTCCCTTCTCCTTGTGGCTGCCAATTCAGCTTTAAGGTTTTTCTGGGGTTCCCTTGGCCAAGAGGTGATCCATTCATTCGGCTGAGGGCTTAAGATTTTTATTTTAGTTCACAATACCTTTATAGGTAGTCAAGTAGTTTAATTTCACAAGCATTTACTAAGGGTTTACTTTCTTCTGCAACTGTGCTAAGCCACATGGGGCATGGAAATCAATGAAGAAAAAAGAATGGCAAAGTCTGTCTCTGTTAGAACTGTACATGTGAAACAGCTAAATGATAATTTCATAGCAAACTATAGGTAAGTTCACATATGCAACACCAAGGCAATTTAAAATTTCGGAAAGATGTGAATTAGTTCAAAGAAGGCTTTGTTAAGAAAATAAAACTTAGGCTGTTTTTTTTTCACTTTTTTTTTTTTTTTTTTTAGTATATCTTGGAATGAGAAAACTTAGGCTGTTTTTAAAGGCAGTGTATGATTTATATCAGCAGAGAGAAGAGGTAGGGGTGGGGTATTCTGGTCAAGGGGGAGGGCAGGCATTTTGAAACCAAGCTGTTTGCCTTTCTTCCCCGACCTGATTCTTCCTCCTAGTTCCTGTCACAGTCACCCAAGGCAAAAACCTGGAAATCATCCTTCATACTTCTCTCTTCCTCACTACCAAGAGTGAACCAATCATCAGATTCTTGTCAAATTTCCCTCTTAAATCTCTGCCCATTGCTGTTACTCATGTTTTGGGCCTCTTGTTCTGGGTCTGCAGAACCTGTACTCAGTAGTTTTTTGGTCTCTCCTCACACCATCTCCAGCATGAATTTAGTAAGTCACGCATCTTATTTTTATTACTTTGTTTATGATATTTCAGTGGTTTCTTGTTGTATCTAAGGTGTGTATACAAGCACTCTTGTGAAGTATCTCTGGCCAGTCTCACCTCATGCCACTGTCTTCTTCCTACTCTGGCTCTTCCCCAGTGCACCCTGGGTTCCAAATAACCCCAATCTGTTATTCTCACCTCCCAAATGTGCCACACCCTTGCATTTCTACATTTTGTTTCCCCTACCTGGAATAATTTCCTCTTATTTACCTGGGGTACTCCTTTTTACCCTTCTTATCTCACTTCAAGCACTAGGACATTCCTGAACATCTTCTAATTCTCTCAGGGTGTTTTGTTGTTCCTCTATACATACTTAGCACTTTGCACATACTACTTTGTTTCCTTTGTTAAACTGTTAGCTCTTCAAGTGTAGGAGCTGTACTTTTTCTCTTCTCTCTCCAGTTTAGCATGTGCCAGGTGTTTAGTGCTTTGGTGAGGGAAGGCAGGCCTTTTGGGGCCTAGTGCAGGGATCGTCATCTGACTGGTAATGTAGAGACTTCATCCAGCTGTGAGATGACAAGGGCCTAGGAAGGTTGGTATGTGTAAAAGGAAAAGATATTAAATATGAGAGAAAAAACAGAATCCAATGACGTAGATAGTTACAGGAGCCCATGAAAGGAAATCATCTGAGTCCTACAAGCTTATAGAAACGCCATTTTTTACTGCTACTGCTGGAAAAGGTAGGAAGGTGTGCAGACATTTGAGGGAGTTAGGGAATCCATTCTCTACTATACTGACTGTTCTTCTGGAGTCTAAGCTCCATGAGGGAAAAAAATTCACCTGTCTTATTCAAGGCTTTGTACAGTGCCTAGTTAGAAACATAGTAGATGCTTAATAAACTGAATGAATGTCTTGTTACATCAAAGATAGGGTAAGAAATAAAATTGATAATTATACTAATTTAAATATTACATGGCAGAATATGGGTTCAGTGATCTTTGAAATTTCATGGATGGAGGACTGTCTTTAAAACTTCTGAGAGTATATCTAGTACATATTTGTTAAAGGTAATACCATAGTTGACTAGATATGTTAAACAACTGTTGATTTAAGGCCTTGACTTGGTTTTGGTAGAATTTAATTCCTGTATTTAATTAGTAATTGACATTATAGCAAGATGTGTTATAACATTAGTTGTTAACCAGTATTTGTGTATGTATGATTTCTGTGTTGTTGATTCATTGTGTGAGTATGTAGTCATTGTATATGTTATCTTTAGAATTGCATTTGCATTTTCTTTGACAATTCTTGCAGATATGGCCAGAGTTTATAATTGGGATGTAAAAAGAAGAAACAAAGATGATTCTACCAAGAACAAAGCATAATGCTGGCAATTAAAAATGTGGTTCAGTTTTCAAGACATATTATTTTAAATACCCTGTTTATCGTTGAAGATTGACATAACTTTGAATGATGTTTTAACAAGATGATTAAAAATTTTAAAAAAGTAAACACCATTTTATTTATATATACAAACAAAATAAGTTTCAAATATTTTATGAAATTAGCAGTATTTTTTTTCACATTTCCCAGCAAAGTTGATGCTGCTTTTCATCATTATTTTTGTCTGTCATATGAAAACTCTTAGCTGAAATGGCCGAAAACTGTGAGGTATGCTATAGAAGCGAATGCTAGACGCTAGCACAGTTTACTTTATTGGCTGATTTTATTCTCACTTAGTGTGGTTAAACCATTTTAGAGGTAGGGAAAACACAGTTTGAATATTTGTAAATTTGTTTTCCTTTGGTACATGTGGAATTTAATGGTCCTCTATTGCAGTTGTCTTCTGTAAATGGGGTTTGATGGATTACTGCTTAACCAATAACTATCTATTATGATATTCTGGACTTTTCAGGAAATGGTAATTTGCCTTCCTACACAGTAAGAGGGCTATTAAGACAGCACTTTTTCTAACCTCAAATAAGTGCACAATGTCTTTGCAATGCCAACATAAGGGAGATATTGGCCAACGTGAAGTAATATTACCCATTCAAAACTCTTTGCTGAGGTGATTTTGTATTTATTAACAGTTTTCCAAAGCATCTTGAACAGGAATATTAAGATAAATGTAAATCTACAGTGTTTGAAAAGAGTTGTGAGCTTTTTTATTCGTGATTAAAACCTCATAGGAATAGTAAAAAAATCCCTGTGGAAAGCCATTGGTACAGTGGCTAGTATTGGGTGATATAGATTCTGGTAAAAACACAAATATATTATTCCATCTCCATGTAATAAAAAGTATACTTGTACAACAATGTTTTGTACTTGTATGTCATGATATTAAAACAGTAATGTTAAAACTGCGGCACAGCACTTTTTTCATGTTACTCTTTTGTCTTAATACGTTTGGGCTGCTATCACAGAATACCGTTGACTGGGTAGCTTATAAACAATAGAAATTTATTGCTCACAGTCTGGAGGCTGGGAAGTCATATTAAGGCACCCGCAGATTCAATGTCTGGTGAGGACTTATTTCCTGGTTCATAGGCTATACCTTCTCACTGTGTCCTCACATGGAGGAATGGGATGTATGAGCTTCGTTGGGCTCTGCCCTCATGATGGACTTAACCTGCCAAAAGGTCCCACCTCCTAATGCCATCACCTTGGGGGTTAGGATTTCAACATACAAACTTTGGGGTGAGACGAATGTTCAGACAATAGCTTGTTTTTTAGAGTTAACATGGGTCTTTTCACATATTTGTAAAGTTTATTTACTTGTACATATAACTAGCATGTTTGAAGAACTTTTTTTTTTTTTTTTGAGACAGAGGCTCACTATGTTGCCCGGGCTAGAGTGCCGTGGCGTCATCCTAGCTCACAGCAACCTCAAACTCCTGGGCTCAAGCGATCCTACTGCCTCAGCCTCCCGAGTAGCTGGGACTACAGGCATGCGCCACCATGCCCGGCTAATTTTTTCTATATATTTTTTAGTTGTCCAATTAATTTCTTTCTATTTTTAGTAGAGATGGGGTCTCGCTCTTGCTCAGGCTGGTTTCGAACTCCTGAGCTCAAACAATCTGCCCGCCTCGGCCTCCCAGAGAGCTAGGATTACAGGTGTGAGCCACCGCGCCCGGCCGATTGAAGAACTTCTTATATTTGTAAAAACAACACAAAATCTCTTTGAAAGAAATACAGATAAGCGAACAATTGTGAAGTTAATCAAAAAGATACCAAAAGTTTCTTGATTCAGTTTTTCTTTCATAACTTTAAATTCCCATAATTTAGAATTTGAGGTTTATAATCATCTTGAGATATTGTGCTATTTTTTTCCTCAAATTTTATTTATGGTAAGTATATTGGTACAAAATTTCTCTGTTAATATTAAAACAGGAATAATTTGCTCCAAAGATCTTTATTTTGTCTTAGTTTAAGTCCATGAGTCTAAATATGAATGTTTAGGTAATTGCAAGAAATATGAAGAAACAAAGCTCTTTAGAGATACGAATTACAGGATAAAAATTAAGTTAATTGACAAATATTTATGAACACCCAATATGTGTCAAGAATAGTATTAGGCTCTGTTAATGAAATGAAAGATATTTAAATCTTGCCTCTGCCAGATTGTTTCTGTTATAGTCGTTTACATTTTCAAAATAACATAACCATCCTAATTTGACATGGTATTTTCAAGCTTAATATTATGATAGCATACTAAGAGAGGATATGGGCAAAAGTTTGACTACAGAACTTGATACTGAGTAACAGATGTGTTGGAAATGCAACTTAAATTTAACTGCTTTCCGTTATAAAACATGCGCATTTAACAAAACTTAGAAAACAGAAAAAAAAGACTTTAAGTTCTATTTGCAGCCCCCTTTTAACATTTCTATGTCTTCCATCTCTTTTTTTTATGCATAGGTATTTTTTCAAAATAGTTGAAATGATTATCTTTATAATTTTAATCCTACTTTCTTCACTTAACTTAAATTTTGCTTATTATATAATGCTATTGTATTAACATCATTTTACTAGTTTCATAGTAGTATTCTAATGGGTGAACCATAGCGAGCTGTCATTTTATAAGTAGACATTTGGGTTTTTAAAAACTTTATCATAAGTGAATAATTCATCAGTTTATGTTTTTATATAAGGCTTTTTCTTGTATTTTATATTTATTTCTTGTATTTTTCCTGAGAATAGATTACGAAAAATGGTATTATGGAGTCAAAGATTATAGCATTTTATTACCTAGGGTTAACTGAGAGTATTATTTTGTTAGGTACAACTTGTTTGACACAGAGGCTGTGAGGCTGATGAATATTCAGGTATGTTGAGAAATGAAACATTGTTAACTAAGACCAATGGACAAAAAAAAAAAAAAAAAAAGTTCTCATTTTAAAAGCCCAGAATTATGGGTGTTCTTTTTGACATTTTAAAACACACACAAGCCAAACTGATGTTTTCTTTCCTCTAGCTGTTGTTATATAACATTTTTCCAAATTAATGTTTTTCCCCTGCTACCCCTACCCTTCTTCTTCCATATAAAGACAGTGACATCTGTAGGGAGAAGCACCTTATCCAAGACCACACAGTGCACAGCCAGAACAAGAGCCACATCTCCTTTCTTGTGAGGAAATTTCCTCCCTCTATACCATGATGCCTTGCTCTTTTATTTAGAAATAGCTAAGTTTGGTAAAAATGTTAAATTTAATCCCTTTATATTTGCTATTCTCAGCCCTAAAGGTCATTGATACCAGCCTCTGGTGACCACTATTTTACTCTCTGATTCTATGAGTTCAATATTGTTAGAATTCCACGTATGAGTTCATGTGGTATTTGTCTTTCTGTGCCTGGCTTACTTCACTTACCATAATGTCCTCCAGGTTCATCCATGTTGTCACAAGTGACAGAATTTTCTTCTTTTTAATGCCGAATAGTATCCCATTTTGTGTGTGTGTGTGTGTTCCTCCCTCCCTTCCTCCTCCCCCCTCTCTTGTCATTAAATATGAAATGTCCAATTTCGAATCAAAAGTATAGTTTATTATATCTCAAAGAAGCAGTACAATTAATCAAAGTACACACCTAAACTGTTGACACAGTTTTGGCATCTTAACTGTAGCTTGTTTATGCCAGTAGCAAAGAAGCCAGGAGAGCAAGTGGTGATGAAATTGCCAAAGCTGTTTCCCACAGCTTGTTGAGAATTGAATCTTTCCTTTTAAGAAGTGGTCCAAAGCCTAGAAGTGGTAGTCAGTTGGCGCAAGGTCTGGTGAATACAGTGGATGACAAAGGGTTTCCAAGTCCAGCTGCTGTAGTTTGAGCAGAATTGTTTTTTGTGACATGTGGTCTTGCTAGAGGATTGGCCTGTCTTTGTTGACCAATCTCTGCTGCTTAATCACAAGCATCCTCATCATTTCATCCAGTTGGTTGCAGTAGACATCTGCTGTAATCGATTGGGCAGGTTTCTTGAAGCTTTAGTGGATAATACCAGTGCTGGACCACCAAACAGACCATTAGCTTCTTTGATGAATATTCGGTTTTGGATTGTGTTTTGGCACTTCGTCTTTATCCAACCATTGTGCCGAACACTTGCGATTGTCAGAAAGAATCAATTTTTCATCACATGTAACAATATGGTGTAGAAATGGTTCACCTTTATGTTGTGACAGGAAACAAAGGCAAGCTTTGAGACAATTTCTCTTCTGATGCTTGTTTAATTCATGTGGTACCCATGTATCCAGCTTCTTTGCCTTGCCTATTTGTTTCAAATGGTCCAATATTGTTGGAATAGTAATCTCAAACCTTGCTGCAAATTCACGCCTAGGTTGAGATGGATTCACTTCCAATATAGCTTTGAGCTCATCATTACCCATCTTGGTGTCAGTTCGCCCACGTAGTTCATTTTCAAGATTAAAATCAGAACGGAACTTCTCAAACTATCAACGTACTATGCGTTCATTAGCCACATCCTTCCCAAACACTTCATTGATATTTTGAGCTGTCTGAGCTGCATTGGTTCCACGATGGAACTCATTAGAAAATAACACGAATTTTTGACTTATCCATGATTTCACAAAAATTGCTCTAAAAAAAATTTGAAAGATAATCACAAGCAAAAAACGTGCGTTTGAAAGACTGAGAATGTACCTTCACAATAAACATAAAACAGGCAGTGTCAAAGTGAAATGTCAGCTATCAACTGTCATACTTAGTACTTAAGGAAATCAGACACTTCACACTTAATAACCACACACACTGCATTTTCTTTATTCATTAATCTGTTGATGGACACTCAGGTTGATTCCATATCTTGGCTTTGTGAATAATGCTACAATAAATAGGGAATGCAGACATCTCTTCAACATACTGATATTATTATATCCTTTGGATATATACCCAGTAATGGGATTGCTGGATCATATGGTAGTTGTGTTTTTCTAGTAATTTTTTGAGAAACTTCCATACTGTTTTCTATAGTGATCTGTACTAATTTACATTCACACAGTAACAACATACTAGGGTTCCCTTTTCTCCAAATCCTCACCAACATTTGTTCTCTTTTGTCTTTTTGATAATAGCTATTCTGACAGGTGTGAGATGATATCTCATTGTGGCTTCGATTAGCATTTCCCTGATGATTAGTGATGTTAAGTATTTTTTCATATACCCATTGGCCGTTCTATGTCTTGAGAAATATCTATTGAGGGCCTTTGCCCATTTTTAAATTAGTTTTTTTTTTTTACTATTGTGTTGTTCGAGTTTCTTATATATTTTGGATATTAACCCCTTAGCAAAAGTATAGTTTGCAGATATAGTCTCTTATGTTGTAGGTTGTCTCTTCTCTCTGTTGATTGTTTCCTTTGCTATGCAGAAGCTTTTTAGTTTGATATGATCCCATATGTCTATTTTTGCTTTTATTGTCTGTGCTTTTGGAGTCATAGCCAAAAAATCATTGCCCAGGCCAGTGTCATTGAGCTTTTCCCCTATACTTTGTTCTACTGATTTTTATGGTTTCAGGTCTTACACTTAAGTCTTTAATCCGTTTTGAGTTGATTGCCATGTATGGAGTGAGATAGGCATCCAATATTATTTTTCTACATGGGGATATTCAGTTTCCCCAGCACCATTTATTGGAGAGAATTTCCTTTCCTCATTTTGTGTTCTTGGTACCATTGCTGAAAATGAGTTGGCTATAAATTTTTGTATTTACTTCAGGTCTCTTTATTCTGTTTTGTTGGTCTATATGTGTGTGTTTATGACAGTACCATGCTGTTTTGGTTACTATAGCTTTGTAGTTGATTTTGAAATCAGGTAGTGTGATACCTCTAGCCTTGTTCTTTTTGCTAAAGATTGTTTTAGCTATTTGGGGTCTTTTGTGGTCCCATACGAATTTTAGGATTTTTTTTTCTATTTCTGTGGAAAATGTCAGTGGAAATTTGAAAGGGATTGCATTGATTCTATAGATTGCTTTGGGTAGTATGGACATTTTAACAATATTAATTGTTCTAATCCATGAACACAGGATATCTTTGCATTTATTTCTGTCTTCTCCAATTTCTTTCATCAGTGTTTTACAGTTTTCAGTGTACAGATCTTTTATCTCCGTGGTTAAATTTATTTCCAAGGGCGTTTTTGTTTTTGCTATTGTAAATGGAATTGTGTTCTTGATTTCTTTTTCACATAGTTCATTGTTAGAATATAGAAATGGTACTGTTTTTGTATGTTGATTTTTATATCATGCAACTTTCCTGAATTTATCAGTTCTAACAATTTTTTGGTGGAGTCTTTAGGGTTTCTATATGTAAGATCACGTCATCTATAAACAGACAATTTAACTTCTTCCTTTCTGACTTGGGTGCCATTTATCTATTTTACTTGACTAATTGCTCTGTGTAGGACTTCCACTACCACGTTAAATGGAAAATGGCGAGAATGGGCATCCTTTTTTTTTTTTCTTTTCCCATTTATTTATGTATTTTTATTTCAGAATATTATGGGGGTACAAACATTTTGGTTACATATAATGCCTTTGCCTCACCCAAGCCAGGGCTTCAAGTATGCCCTTCCCCCATACAGTGTGCTCCGCACCCATTAGTTGTGAGTTTATTCACCCCTATGGCACCCCTCCCTCCAGTCTGGCACCCAATGAGCATTACTTTCATGTGAACAGAATCAATATTGTTAAAATATCCGTACTAGCTAAAGTGATCTACAGAATTAATACAGTCCCTATCAAAATACCATCATCATCCTTTGCAGATCTAGAAAGAATAATTATACACTTCATATGGAACCAGAGAAAACCTCGTATAGCCAAAGCAATCTTAAGCAAAAAGAACAAATTGGGAGGGATCAGTCTGCCAGACTTCAATCTTTACTACAAGGCTATAGTAACCAAAACAGCATGGTACTGGCACAAGAACAGAGATATAGATCTTTGGAACAGGACTGAGAACCAAGGCATCCTTGTCTTGTTCCTGATCTTAGAGGAAAAGCTTTCAACTTTTCACCATTAAGTATGATGTCATCTGCGGACTTGTTGTATATGGCCTTTATTTATGCTGAGATATAGTCCCTCTGTACTTAATTTGTTGATAGTTTTTATTGTGAGGGATATTGAATTTTGTCAAATGCCTTTTTTTTCATCCATTGAGATGATCATATGGTTTTTCTTCTTCATTCTGTTAATGTGGTATATCACATTTCTTAATTTGCATGTTAAACCATTCCTTACTTCCAGGGATAAATCCTACTTGATTATAGTGAATGATCCTTTTAATGTGCTGTTGAATTTGGTTTGCTAGTATTTTGTTGAAGATAGTTGCATTAATGTTCATCAGGGATATTAACCTGTAATTTCCTTGTAGTGTCCTTGTCTGGTTTTGGGATCAGGGAAATACTGGCCTTGTGAAATGAGTTCGGAAATATTTCTTCCCCTCCAATTTTTTGAAAGAATTTGAGAAGGATTGATTTTAGTTCTTCTTTAAATGTTTGGTAGAATTCAGCAGTGAAGTCATCAGGTTCTGAGCTTTTCGTTGAAGTAAAACTATTAATTACTGATTCAATCTCCTTACTTGTTATTGGTCTGTTTGGATTTTCTATTTCTTCATTATTTAATCTTGGTAGGTTGTATATTTCTAGGAATATATTCATCTCTTCTAGGTTATCCAATTTGTTGATGTATAATTGTTCACGTCAGTCTCTTATCATTTGTATTTTCATGGTATCAGTTGTAATAGCGCCTCTTTATTTCTGATTTTATTTGAGTCTTCTCTCTTTTTTCTTAATTAAGCTAGCTAAAGGTTTGTCAATTTTTTTTGTCTTTCCAAAACACTAACTCTTAGTTTCATTGATCTTTTCTATTGTTTTTCTAGTTTGTATTTCATTTATTTCTGCTCTGATCTTTACTTCCTTCCTTCTAATAACTTTGAGCTTAGTTTGTTCTTATTTTTCTAGTTCCTGAGGTGTAATATTAGGTTGTTTATTTGGGATTTTTCTTTCTTTATGTAGGTGTTTATTGGTATAAACTTCTCTCTGATAGAAGTGCTTTCACTGCATTCAAATACCCCTCCCCTCCTCCCTCTTCCCCCTCCTCCCACCGCCCTCCCCCTTCCCTAGCATCCACTAGATGTTGTTCTGATATGTGCATTTATGTGTTGATTAGTTAATACCAATTTGATGGTGAGTACAAATGGGTCCCGTTCTGCTGCTCTTGTGGTGCTCCACTTTGGATAATGGGCTTAAGTTTAATCCAGGAAAGTGTAAGAGGTGCTAGATCGCTGCATTCCTTAAGTTTTGGTATGTTGTGTTTCCAATTTTATTTGTCTCAAGATGTTTTTAAATTTCCCTTTTAATTGCTGCCTTGACCCATTGATCATTTAGGAGCATGTTGTTTAATTTGCACGTTTGTGAATTTTTTGAAATTCTCTCTTGTTGATTTCTACTTTCATATCATTGTGCTCAGAAAAGATATTTTATATTATTTCAGTGTTCTTAAATTTGTTAAGACCTGTTTTATGCTCTAACGTATGATCTACCATGGGTAATGTTCCATGTGTGTTTGAGAGAAATGTGTATTTTATTGCTCTTGCGTGGAATGTTCTGTATATACTTGTTAGGTCCATTTGTTCTAAAGTATAATTCAAGTCCAATATTTTCTTATTGATTTTCTGTCTGGATGATCTGTCCATTGTTGAAGGTAGGGTATTGATATCTCCTACTATTATTGTATTGCCATCTCTCTTTTAAGATCTATTAGTATTAGCTTTATATATTTATGTGTTCTTGTGTTGTGTGCATATATATTTACAATTATTATATCTTCTTAATGAATCAATCCCTTTATATAATTTTGACTTAAAACCTATTTTATCTGATATAACTACAGCTAACCTTGCTGTATTTTTGTTTCCATTCATGTGGAATATCTTTTTCCATCCTTTCACTTTCAATCTATGTGTATGCTTAAAGATGAAGTGAGTCTCTTGTAGGACGCATATAGTTTGGTCTTTTTTTTTTTATCAGCTCAGTAACAGTATGTCTTTTGACTGGAGAATTTATTCCATTTACATTCAAAGTAATTATTGATAGCTAAGGACTTACTACCACCATTTTGTTAATTATTTTGTTTATTTTTTTTATAGATCCTTTGTTTCTTTCTTCCTCTTGTTGTGTTTTTTTGTGATTAGATGATTTTCTCCACTGATATGTATTGATTCCTTTTTATCTTTTGCATATCTACCATAGTGTTTTGCTTAGTGGTTACATGAAGCTTTCATAAAACATCTTATAGTTATATAATAGGCTATGTTAAGCTGATAACAACATTGGTCACATAAAAAAGAACTTCTACACTTACACTCCACCCTCCCCTATTTTTTATATTTTGGATGTCACACTTAAGATGTTTTTTTAAAATTTATTTTAGTAAATTATGGGGGTACAAACATTTTGGTTACATGTTATGACTTTGCCACATCCCAACCATGATTTGAAACGTGCCCTTTCCCCCCTACAATGTTCACTGCGTCCATTAGTTGTGAGTTTACCCCCCAACCCCCCTACACCCAAAGAATATCACTACTGTGTGAGCACCTTAGTGTTGATCAGTCAGTGCCAGTTTGATAGCGAGTACATGTGGTGCCTATTCTTCTATTCTTGTGATACCTCACTTCAGAGGATGGGCTCAAGCTCTATCCAGGAAAATATAAGAGGTGCTAGATCACCATCGTTTTTTATAATTGAGTAATATTCCATTATATTTATATACCATATTTTATTAATCCACTCATGGATTGACGGGCACTTGGGTTGTTTCCACATCCTTGCTATAGTGAATTGTGCTGCCGTAAACATTCGAGTGTAGATGTCTTTATTATAGAATGTCTTTTACTCTTTTGGGTAGATGCCTAATTAGTGATGTTGTTGGATCAAATGGTAGTTCTACTTGTAGCTCTTTGAGGTATCTCCAAATTCTTTTCCACAGAGGTTGCACTAATTTGCAGTCCCACCAGCAGTGTAAGAGTGTTCCTGTCTCTGCACATCGTCGCCAGCATTTGTTGCTTTGGGATTTTTTGACAAAGGCCAATCCTACTGGAGTTAGGTGATATCTCATTGTGGTTTTGATTTGCATTTCCCTAATGATTAGAGATGTTGATCATTTTTTTATATGTTTGCTGGCCATTATTCTGTCTTCTTTTGAAAAGTTTCCATTCATGTCCTTTGCCCATTTATTGATGGGGTTGTTTGATTTTTTTCTTGTTGACTTTTTTGAGTTCTAGATAGATTCTGGTTATCAGCCCTTTATCAGATGTGTAGAGAGCAAATATTTTCTCCCATTCTGTAGGTTTTCTATTCGCTCTAATGATAGTTTCCTTAGCTGTACAAAAGCTTTTTAATTTGATCAGGTCCCATTTATTTATTTTTGTAGCCACTGTGATTGCTTTGGGGGTCTTCTTCAAGAATTCTTTGGCTAGGCCAGTGTCTGAAAGGGTCTTCCCTACATCTTCTTCTAGGATTCTTAAGGTTTCATGCCTTAGCTTTAAATCTGTTATCCATCTTGAATTGATTTTTGTAAGAGGTGAGCGGTGGGGATCCAGTTTCAATCTTCTGCAAGTTTTCCCACCACCATTTATTTAAAAGGGATTCTTTTCCACTTGTTTATTTTTGTCTGCTTTGTCAAAGATTAGATGACAATATGCAGATGGTTTCATCTCTGGATTCTCAGTCATGTTCCGAAGGTTTATGTCTTTATTCTTGTGCCAGTACCATGCTGTTTTAGTTACTATAGCTTTGTAGTGCAGCTTGAAGTCTGGTAGACTGATATCTCCAAGTTCTTTTTGACTAAGATTGCTTTGGCTATATGAGGTCTTCTCTGGTTTCATACAAAGCATAGAATTATTTTTTCTCAATCTTTAAAGAATGATGATGATACTTTGATAGGGGTTGCATTAATTCTGTAGATCACTTGAGGTAGTATGGACATTTTAACAATGTTGATTCTACCAACCCATGAGCAAGGTAGATTTTTCCATCTCTTTACATCTACAATTTCTTTTCTTAGTGTCTTGTAGTTCTCCCAGTATATGTCTCTCACCTCTTTTGTTAAATATATACCTAGATATTTGATTTTCTTTGAGACTATTGTAAAAGGTACTGCATTTTTATTTGAATTTCGTCTTGACTGTTATTGGTGTATAAGGATGCCTCTGATTTGTGTGTATTAATTTTGTATCCTGAGACTTTACTGAATTCATTTATCAATTCCAGGAGTCTCTTGGTTGAATCCTTGGGGTTTTCTAGATATAATATCATATCATCAGCAAAGAGTGAGAGTTTGATCTCTTCTGCCCCCATTTGGACACCCTTACTTCCCCTTTCTTGTCTAATTGGTCTAGCAAGGACTTCCAGCACTATGTTGACTAGAAGTGGAGATAGTGGGCATCCTTGTCTGTTTCCAGGTCTAAATGGGAATGTTTTCAATTTTTCCCCATTCAGAATGATATTGGCTGTGGGTTTATTGTATATGGCTTTGAAAATTTTAAGGTATGTCCTATCTATGCCTATATTGCTAAGAGGTTTTATCATAAAGGTGTGCTGGACTTTGTCAAGTGCTTTTTCTGCATCAATTGAGAGAATCATATTGTCTTTGTTCTTGCTTTTATTTATGAGGTGAATTGCGTTTACAGATTTGTGTATGTTGAACCAGCCTTGCATCTGTGGTATAAAGCCTACCTGGTCGTGATAAATTGTTTTTTTGATATGCTGTTGGATTCGAATTGCTAAAATTTTGTTGAGGATTTTTGCATTGATATTCATGAGGGATAGTGTTCTGTAGTTTTCTTTTATTGTTGTGTCCTTTCCTGATTTTGGTATCAAGGTGATGTTTGCTTCGTAGAATGAGTTAGGGAGGATACCATCTTCCTCAGTGTTGTGGAATAATTTCTGTATTATAGGTATGAGTTCTTTGAACATTTGGTAGAACTTGGAAGTGTAGCCATCTGGTCCGGGACTTTTCCTTTTTGGAAGGTTTTTAATTACAGATCCCATTTCTGTGCTTGATATTGGTCTTGTCAGGAATGCTAATTCCTCCTGGGTGAACTTAGGGAGGTTGTATGTTCCCAGGAATTTGTCCATTTCCTCCGAATTATGTAGTTTTTGGCTATATAGGTTATTATAGTATTCAAAGATAATATTTTTTATTTCCATCGTGTCTGTTGTGACCTCTCCTTTTTCATTTCTAATTGAGTTTATTAGAGTCCTTTCCCTTTGAGTTCTTGTCAGTCTTGCAAGAGGGCTATCAATTTTGTTTATCTTTTTGAAAAACTAGCTTTTGGTTTTGTTGATCTTCCATATAGTTCTTTTGTTCTCAATTTCATTTAGTTCTGCTTCAATCTTATTTATTTCTTTTCTTCTGCTAGGTTTAGAGTTGATTTGCTCTTCCTTTTCCAATTCCTTGAGACTGTTAGTTAGATTGTTGATATTTGACCTTTCTGCTTTTTGGATGTGAGCATTTAATGCTATTAGTTTTCCTCTCAGGAATGCTTTTGCTGAGTCCCATAGATTTTGATAACTTGTGTCCCCATTATCATTAAGTTCGAAGAATGTTTTGATTTCTCTCTGTGTTTCCTCCTTTACCCAATAGTCATTCAACAATAAATTGTTTAACTTCCATGATTTTGTGAAGTGGTGTTTATTTCTGTTGGAATTGAACTCTAATTTTATACCACTATGATCTGAAAAGATACACGGTATTATTTCTATTTTTTTGAATTTGTTGAGGTCTGATTTGTGGCCTAGTATGTGATCAATTTTGGAGAAAGTTCCATGAGCTGATGAGAAGAATGTATATTTGGCTTTATTTGGGTGAAATGCTCTGTAGAGGTCTGTCAGACCCTTTTGTTCTAGAGCTCCGTTTAAGTCCATTATGTCTTGCTTGTTCTCTGTTTAGATGAACTGTCCAGTTCATTCAGTGGAGTGTTGAAGTCCCTGGCTATTATGACGTTATTGTTTATCATGATATTTAGATCAGACAGGGTTTGCTTTATGTATCTGGGTGCTCCTGAGTTGGGTGCATAAATATTAAGAATTGTTAAGTCTTTGTGTTAGATCTTCCCTTTCACCATTATATAGTGGTCGTCTTTGTACTTTCTTACTTTTGCTATTTTAAAGTTTATGTTATCTGAAATAAGTATAGTTACCCTTGCTTTCTTTTGGCTTCCACTTGCCTGGAGGATTGTTTTCCATTCCTTGACCTTGAGCCTGAAAGCATCTTTGTGGGTTAGATGTGTTTCTCGTAGACAGCAGAAACTAGGCTTGTGGATTTCTGCCAGTCTACGTCTCTTCAGAGGATAATTCAAGCCATTCACATTTATTGAGGGGATTGATATTTGAGATAGATTTCCATTCATATTGTTAGGTGAATTCCTATTGTTTTGTTTTACTCCTTGAGCCATCTTGGAGACCAGGTTCTAGAATTTAACTCTTGAGTGATTTTACTTTGGAGAGTGTCTAGAGCACTACTCCGTTTGTAATGCAGGTCTGGGTACTTCCCGTAGGGCTGGTCCAGACTTCGCAAATTCCATCAGAGTTTGCTTGTCTGGGAAGGTCTTTATTTCTCCCTCATAGATGAAGCTTAATTTTGCCGGGTAGAGAATTCTAGGTTGGTCATTATTCTGCTTTAGAAGATTAAGGATAGGCACCCAGTCCCTTCTGGCTTGTATTGTTTCAGTTGAGAAGTCTGCAGCTAGTATGATAGGTTTTCCTTTGTAAGTTATTTGCTGCTTTTGCCTCATTGTCAGAGGATTGCTTCTTTCATGTTTACTTTGGTCAGCCTAATAACTATGTGACATGGTGATTGCCTTTTCACATTGAGTCTCCCAGGATTTCTGTGTGCTTCTTGTATCTGGATGTCTAGATTTCTGGCCAGGCCAGGCATATTTTCCTCCAGTATTCCATGAAATAAGTTTTCCAGCCCTTGTGTATTTTCTTCTTTTCTTTCAGGGATGCCAATGATTCTTATATTTGGCTTCTTTACATAATCCCACATTTCTTTTATATTTTGTTTTTGTCTCTTGTTTCTGTGTTCTTTTTCTTCATCCGATTTGTTTAGCACATAGGCATTATCTTCAAGTTCTGAGATTCTTTCTTCTATGTGATCCATTCTGTTCTTGAGGCTTTCCACTGTGTTTTGAAGTTCCTTGAAAGCCTCCTTCATTTCCAAGATTTATTTTTGGTTTCCAAGTATTTCAATTTCTTTGGAGAATTTTTCATTCATTTCCTATATTGTTCTTGTGGTTTCTTTATGTTGGATTTCTATTTTCTCTTCAATTCCATTGAGTTTTCTTACAATCCATATTCGGAATTCTTCCTCTGTCAATTTAATTGTATCATGTAAGTTGTTATCTATTGATGGAGATCGAGTATTTTCTTTTCGGGGAGACTTTTCTCTCTGAACCTTCATATCTCCAGTGTTCTTTTGCTGATTCTTCCTCATCAGGCTGCTTTGTCAAGAACTGGGGGTGCTGGGGCTGGGTTATGGCTTTAACTCTGAAACCCTGAAGGGACATTCCTTCACAGTTCTGGGGAGATGTGCTCTGGTCCTGTATTGCCTTAGAGGTGTTTTAGCCCGTTGGGTTGTCTCTGACCTGTTGTCTTCACCTCTTGCCGAAGGGGATCAGTGAGTTTGGACCCCTTGCTTAGTCTCCCAGGTGGTGAATCACTCTTGTGTGTGTGACCACTGCCCTCCACTAGTTTGAGATGGAAGGCACTGTGTTGGGCTATGGGGTTACCCTCTCTTTTGTTGCTTGTAGTTTGCATGGAGGAGTCAATTATCGAAGTATTCCAATACCTTTGTTTTGGGCTCTAAACCCCCAAATGGGGTATACCAGCACCCCACTCTTTGGGAAATGACTTGGCACTCCCAAGGGTTACTTGAGCCCTGTTGCCTTTTTAGGTGGGGTAAGAAGAGCAACAGGTGCTTGCAAACGTGAGAGCATATGCTTCTGTGGTTGCTTGATCTGTTGCTAGGGGAGAGCTGCTAATATGTTATTCAGGGCTCTTTCGCCACACTTGCGAGGCAGCCCCAGATGGGGGGTGTCAATTGGTGCAATTGCTGAGGACTCTGGCCAAGATTTTCCTTCCCAGACTGCAAGCCCCAAAGCTGGCAGCGGCCTGGGCGCCAAGCGCAGGCCCTAGTGTTTTGTTCTCATCAGATGATCAAGACCAACCCAGTGGTCCGATTAAATAGTCTGTCCCCTTTTGCTTAGTTCCAAGGTCCCACAGATTCACCCGAGTCACACAGAGAAAGTGACTTTTGTCCTTTCTCCCTACCTCCAAGTTTATAGTCTGCCCTGCTGGGCTGGGGAAGGGGTGTTACCTGAGATTGTTGCATGTTCCAGTGCAGAAAAACTTCTTCTCTTGTTTCTCCCCTCCTCCAAGGGCGGGGTCTGCCCTGCTGTAGGGGAAGTCAAGCCAGTCAAGCGACAGAACTGGGGGAGAGGTACTGCCAGAGGCTGTTGCTTGGAAAGCTGCTGCTCTCTTTACTCCACCCCTCCAAGGGCGGGGTTATTCTGGTCGGTGTGACATCCAAGTAGCCGGGCAGGGGGACGAGGAAGCACTGCTCCAGGCCACCGTGAGTCTCAGCCAAGACAGTGGCTTCTCTAGTTTCTTGGCCCCTCCAAGGGAGGAGTTTGGTCAGGGTGAGATGCAAGAGGCCGGGCAGGGGGAGAGTAGGGTGAGGAAGCTCCTCAGAGTCCACAGCTGCGGGGCCACTCAGCCCAGAAAGCGGCCTCTCTCGCCATTCAACCCCTTCAAGGGCGGAGCTTGGTAGGCGTGAGGTAGAAGCGGGCAGGTAAGGGGAGAAACTTCTCTGAGGCTGCGGGGCTGCTCGGCTCCAAAAGTGGCCTCTCTTGTTACTCTGTCACTCGGAGGGTGGGGCTTGGTATGCATGAGGTAGAAGCCGTCAGGCGGGGGGACAAGCTCCTCCGAAGCTACGGGGCAACTCGCGGCTTCTCTGGTTACTCCACCCCTCAACGGAGGAGCCTGATCAGCGTGAGGTAGAAGCGGTTAGGTGTGGGTGAAAACTCCTCCACGGACACGGGGCAGCTTCGCCTTGAAAGCGGCCTCTCTCCTTACTCTGCCCCTTCAAGGGCAGAGTTTGAGCAGCTGGCGCGAAAAGGCAAGCGGCTGGACGTGGAACGTTCAGAAAGCGTCTTCTCTCGTTACTTCCCTCCTCCAGGGGTGAAGCTTGCTCTGCTGGTCAGTGGCAGAGGTGCCACCTGAGTTCGTTGCCTGGGCCTGCCCTGCTGGGCTAGAGATTGGGCGGTGCCCAGTTCAGCAACGCACCACAGCGTTTTTAGGCCATGAACCCCCAAAATGGTGGCTGCCCACCCATGGAGAGCCAGCCCTGGAGGCGACCATTGCGGAGGATCAGCGGGCACTGGGTTCGGCAGGCTGTCTCAAGCCGCTGTCCATCCCCTCCACTTCCCTGACACACTGACTCGTGCAGGTCCAGTAGGGAGTCCTACACACTCTATCCTACCCTGCGCCGACCGAATCTTCAATGTTTTCCAGGGGCAGAGCCTCTCCCTTGGCATTCACCTGCCTTGGTCTGGACCTGGCAGGCGCCAGAGGTGGGAAGCCTGTCTCCAAACTCCCTCCCGCGGATCCGGGAAGTGTCCACTCAGATCTGACCCTCCCCTGCCCAATGTGGACCTAGCACCCTGCAGTAAAGAGTTCACAATGTCCCACGAATTTGTCTCTTCTCCACACTGCGCATCAGCTTGTGCCTCAACTTCGCACTGACTTCAGACACTTCCCTGCCTGAGCAGATGTGGAGGTTGATGGAGGAAGAGTCCTCCTCCTGTGAGTCAGACCACACTGCCCCAGCCGGCCAGCGGGTGCGGCCATCCCATGTTCTATTCCCTATTGTGTATCTCACACTCTCCAAACTTAGCAGTTGATTCTCCAGTTCACCTTTTTTTTTCCAGCGCTGCTTGTCCCGCGCTGCTTCTCTGCAGATTCACGATGCTGTTCCTGTGGGAAAACGATCCACTCAGGTGTAGCTGTCCGCATTCTTTTCCTCCTACTCTGGGAGCGGAGAGCCAGGAGGTCGTCACTAATCCACCATTTCCCGCCCCCCCCCCGTAAGATCTTTTTATAATATGTATCCTTTAACAAATTATTGTAGCTATTATTACTTTTAATAGTTTTTTTAATTTCAGCCTTCTTTGTAAAGATATAAGTGATTTACATGCCACCATTACAGTACTAGTGTATTCTGAATTTGACTCTGTGCTTACTTTTACTAGCGAGTTTTATATTTTTATGTGTTTTTATGTCACTATTAATAATTATCATTCTTTTTTTTTCAGCTTGAAGAACTCCCTTTAGCATTTATTGTAAAACAAGTATGGTGGTGGTGGACTCCTCTAACTTTTGTTTGTCTGCCCAAGTCTTTATCTCTCTTTTATTTCTGAAGGGCATATTTGCTAGGTAAAGTTTTCTTGGTTGGTAGGTTTTTTTTTCCCTTCAGCACTTTGAATATATCATCCTACTCTCTCCTGTCCTGTAAGGCTTCTGCTGAGAAATCCTCTACTAGCTTTACTGGCACTCCTTTATATATGATTTGCTTCTTTTCCCTTGTTGTTTTCAGGATCCTCCCTTTGTCTTTGATTTTTAACCGTTTTATTTACAATATTTACAATATTGTGTGGTGTAATCTTACTTGGATCAAATCCGACTGGAAGCCTTTGAGCTTCTCATACCTGGGTGTTTATATCTTTCCCCAGATTTGGAAAGTTTTCTGTTGTTAATTCTTTAAATAAGCTTTCTTCCCTTTTGTCTCTCTCTTCTCTCTTTTATAATTAGAATATTTGCTGTATTGATTCTGTCCCATAAATCCTGTAAGTTTTCTTTATTCCTTTTTATTCTTTTTTCTCCTCTGACTATATATTTTTCAAATAACCCATCTTCAGGTTTACAGATATTCTGTTGTTGATGTTCTCTATTGAATTTTTCATTTTATTCATTGTATTTTTCAGCTTCACAGTTCCTATTTGATTTTTTATAATTTCAATCTCTCTTAAATTTCTCATTTTGGTCATTGATTGTTTTCCTGATTTTGCTGAATTGTTTCTGTATATTTTCTTTACATTCATTGAGCTTCCTTAAAACAGTTATTTTGAATTCATTTATTCTCATTTCCTTGGGGTCAGCAACTTGGGAAATAATTGTGTTCTTTGGTGGTTTTATGTCTCTTTTGTTTTTCATGTTTTTTGTTGCCTTATGTTGATATTTGCAATTTGATGGAACAGTAACCTCTTCTCAGCTCTATGAGCTAGTTTTATTGTAGAAAGACCTTCCCCTACATGGAGGTGTAAGGATGCTTGCTGGGTCAGGTGCAGTGGCTCCAGCACCAGTTGGGAGGGGGAGCTATGTATTCTGTGCACCTCTGTCAACTAAGGCCAGTATTAACAAAGATTTCAGGGATTCTAAGTGACCCACACTATGCATGTCCATGGGCAGTGAGGATTATTGGGGTCTTTGGTGGTAATGGCTGCTAAGGTTTTTCTGATCTCTTTTAAGAGTTACATTTTAATTGACCCTTGATATTTAACTAATTTTCAACTCTTACTATAGCTGTTGGTGCTATACCATAGTAAAGTGGCAGTGCTGGCTTTTCAGCATCTATTTGGTGTCACATTGAAACACTGACACCAGTGATGGATTAAAAAGTGGGCTGCAGTTGCCTTTGTCTACTCTGCTTGGTCCTTAGGTACTGTTTTACCTGAGAGATGACCAAAGTCTAGGACTTTCCCTTTTAACTTTCTGGCTAGAGTCTGTACAGGTCAGGTGATGGGGGAAGAAGGTCCTGGAGAAAATAAATTTTATTGTAGGGAAGGAGTAGGCAAGTCCCAAAACAATACAGATGGCCCTGAAAGACAAAAGGCAAGCAAAACAAGGAAATCTGGCCCTGGAGATAGATGGAGGCAGGCAAGCTGGAAACAGCCCAGAACACCTTTTCTTCTTCTCTGGTCCCTAACACACCCTGCTCCTGTGTGGCTAGTGACCTATCTTTCTACCTCCACCTCCACTGTCCACCTGTCCCATTTCTCTTTGGTGAAAGTTAGTTACATCAGTAACTTTTGAAAGTTCACAGGGCCTAAATTGGTTCCAGGAAAACTCCAAGTAACTAGTAACTATAGGGAAAACTGCTTGCATATACTAATGACCAAGGAAAGAGTCATTTAAAAAGCAAATAATAGGAATACACCTTGGAAAGGTTTTTTTAAAAAGGGAGGAATATGACCAGAGTACTGTGTAGCTCAAACTTTTCATATGTGACAGCATATATCATGAGACAAAATTATTCATATTATTGCTACACTCCATAGAAACTGCTCTTGTCAAGATCTCCAGACCTGTACATTGTGAGATCCAATGGTTAATCTTTATCTTATTAGATCTATCAGCAGCATTTGACACAGTTGATTACTCTCTTCTTTTAACCGTGCCTCCTTGGTTTCTAAGATACCTGCCTGGTTTTCCTCTCATTTCCCTGCCTGCTCCTTCTCAGTTTTATGTGCATGTTTTTCTGTCACCTTGACCTCTAAATTCTGGTGTTCTCCTAAGGCTTATTCTTTGTACCTCTTTTCCATGTATTTGACAAGTTCATCCAATCTCATCTCTGCATTGATAATACCCAGATTTTTATTCAGCTTGGACCTCTAGACCTCAGAATTTCAGACTCTCATATCCAACTGCCTACTTAACATCTCCATATTGCAAAATTTAATAGAAATCTCAAACTTAATGTGTTGAAAAATTAACTCCTGATTCTTTTTCCTTCCTCTCTCCACCTCAAATCCCACCCATATTCTTATGTCATATTCAGTCCATCAGCAAATTCTCACTCTAACTTCATGGTATATCTAAAATTTGATCACCTCTCACCACCTCCTCACCTACCATCCTGGTCCAAGTCACCCACATCTCTCACCTGGATCACTCCAACAGCCTCCCTGATTTGGCCATGAGCCAGTCCCCACTCTCTTTCTTTGTTTAACCCCATCATTCTTCCCCTGACTCATTCTGCTTTAGCACACCAGTTTTTTTGCTGTTCCTGGAACATACTTGTTTTGCTCCTACCACAGGGCTTTTCTACTTACTATTCTCTCTTCCTGGAAAGTGCTTCCCTGGGAACCTACAGATACCTACATGGTTCACTCCTCAACTGTTTCAGCTCTTCACTCAAATATAACTTCATATATAAGCTTCATATAGCCACTATTATAAATTTGCAATTACTATTCCTCCCCCACAGAAATGCACATTATTATCCTTATTTGTTCTATTTTCCCTTTAGTATTTAACTCTAGGGTAATTGTATGCCATGGTTTGCCAGAGACAACCTGGTTCATTCTTGTTATAGAGGAGTTAACACCTATTAGTTATTTTTAGCCCCCCTTTCGACTTTCGATAGTGTCCCAGCTTGACTGATAAACTATGTGTTTACCATACTTATCACTATGTGACATGCTACATATTTCATTTGTCTTATATGTTATCTGTCTCTCTACCCTAGACTGTAAGTTGTATGAGGGCAGGAATTTTTGTTCTATTCTTCTGTCCTAGTACCTACAACAGTGCTTGGCATATGGTAAGCATTCAAATATTGCATGAATGAATGAAACATTGTTTAAAAATCTGTTCTGATAAAACATGCTTAAATGTTTAAAAAGAAGCCTGGCCCCTTTAAGAAGAGTTTATTGAGGATAAATGTCCTTGAAATTATTGTCGATGTGAAAAAACATTTATGAAATTGCTGTTGGAAACTAATATTTACAGTGCCAAAGTTCAATAATTGGTCTGAAATTTGATGGTTCATTGATACTACATTACATTATGTCCTAAGGTTTGTCAGTGCCTCTTTGAAATAAAATTTATTTTCAGGTTTCATCTCTAATTATCTAGGTATTCTCAATTAAGAATATGTTTCTTCCTTCAAGGAGTTTGTGTTTTTGTAAGAACATCAGATGTATTAGTAGGCACAATTATAATAAAATGTGACATCTGGTCTAATAATAGAGTATCTATTTGTATTCCATATACAATCTCCACAAAGCAGAAACCTAATATTACTTGAGTAGAGTGGAGAAGATTTCTAAGAGGTGATATTTGAATTGGGTATTATAGGTTGAATAGGGATTTGCTTCAAAGGGATAGAAAGGGAAAAAAATTTGATGGCCTAGGGACAAATTATATACATATATATATATATATATATATATATATATATATATATATATAGATTCAAGCTGTGAAAGAAAATTAAATTTTTAGTGAATAGCAAGAAGTATACCTGTCTCTTCTGTGGTCTTCCTCTTAATACTTATCATGTACAGTGATTGGGTTGTTTATCTTTGTATTATTGAGTTTTGAGAGTTCTCTATATTTTCAGATATAAGTCTTTTTTATCAGATATTGCAAATATTTTCTCCAGGTCAATGGCTTGACTTTTCATTTTCTTCACAGTCATTTGAACAGCAAAAATTTTCAATTTTGACAAAATCATACTATTAGTTTTAAAAACTGTTTTGTATTTTTGTCCAATTTAAATTTCTATTTGGTTTCTTCTAGAAGTTTTAGTTTTAGCTCTCACATTTAGGTCTGTGATCTATTTTTACTTAATTTTTGTGTATGGTGTGAGGTAAGGGTGGAGGTTCATTTATTTGCATATGCATGTCCAGTTCTTTCAACACCATTTGTTAAAAACAATATCCTTTCTCCATTAAATTACCTTGGCACCTTGTCAAAAACAAATTGGCTAAAATTTGACTTGTGGGTAGGATGGAGGAAGCACACTTCACCCTCTCTCCTCTGTTAAGTGCAACTGTAAGACCTAGGCAGAGTGCAGGGAACAGCTATTTGAGGACACTGAAAAAAATATCAATAGGCTATCAGGAAAGAACAACAAAATTGGAAGTACCACGGAACCCACAGTGAGTTTACCACTTTTCCCTCCAATTTTCCTGCCACATGGCCTCTGACACAGCACAGCAGAGCAGGATAACAAAAGTCCCAGATTGCTACCTGGAGCACCCAAAAGGGAAGCCCCAGGGAAGTGGAAAGTACTGAGCGTGGAGGACATGGAGAGGGAGGAGCTCTGGAAAGCCACCCCATAGTGTTTATTATGAACTCTCAGGCTCCCGTCTGAGCTGCACAAGGTTGGATGTATCCCTAATTAGCATGCCAAAGAATCTGAGAACTGAACAAAAGGATAGAGCACTACTCAGTCCCCAGACTGGCCACTCCACTTGGTGATGCACACACAAAGTATCTGAGTGATTCAGCAAAGGCTTTGATGGGGAAAGTGACATTGGAACCACAACCTATGGAGGGTAGTTTGGAATATGTGACCTGAATTTACCTAAGTTGATTACCTGCCTGCTAAAACAAAAATATCAACATTCTCCATAGGATTTAAACAAGATCAGGAATCTCATAATATTCAGCATACAAAATGTTCAGGGTACAATAAAAAATTATTTCGCATATGAAGAACCAGTCATTGACACAAAAAAGGACAAAGTATGACTTTATATAGATAACATAAAAATTAATTAGAATATAGAAAAAGTAAAATTGATAAAATCAAGAGCTGGTTCTTTGAAAATACTGATAAAAATAGATAATAAAAAGAGAAAACACAAATGCACAACACAACAATGAGAGAGAGGTTTCTATCCACCTGTACAGATATTTTAAAATTATATTAAGTACAACTGTATGCCAATACTTTTGAGAACCTACATGAAATGGATAATTTTCAAGGAAAATATAAATTACCAAAATTTACTCATGAGGATGTATGTGTTAATCTATATGGGCTATGTCATGCTATGGTAGTTACTCCCAACCCCTGTGACCACATGTCCACTGCAGGTCAGGGGTGGCTCTGCTCCATATTGACTTTACTCCATAATCCAAGTTGATAGAAAAGCCTCTAGCTAGGACATTGCCAGTCACATAGCCAAGCCTATATCATGAGAAGGAAATATAACCCTTTTCCCGGGAAGGGCATTGAACATATATGAACAACAAAACAGTCTATCTGATAGTTGAAAACTGAATCTAACCATAACCATGAAATACACTGAAAGGATTGTCAGAGATCTACACCCCTTTCCACACAAAAAAGAAATTTTGGACCCAGAAGCTCTTATGAGTGAATTCTAACAACCCTTCAAGAAACAGACCACCCCCTCTATGTTATTTAAAATATTCTATGGTATAGAAAAGGACAGATTCTGAATCATTTCATGATTTCATGAGGCCAGCATAATAACCATGATGCCAAAACCTGATAGAAAGCACACACACAAAAAATCAACATTTTCCAATGTATTTCTCACTGAACAGTAGTCCTTTACAATGCTCCAGAAAATAAGTTATTTTGTTATATATTGAGGAGATGCTGTATAAAATTGCCTCCCAATGGAAGGCCCCAATATATAATAGTGTAGTCCTACAGAATACTATTTTGCTTTATTTAATCCAAAATTTCCTAAATTTATTTGATGTAGATGCCCCCCACCCACAGTTTTCTTAATCCCCATGGAATACCTTTCTGGAAATACTGTTATGAACCAATCTCGAACATGAATATAAATGCAGAGATCCTAAATAAAATGTTAATAAATTAAGTCAAGCAGTATTTTAAAAATACACCATACACAAGTAGAGTTTATTTTAAGATTGTAAAGAAATATGGTTAAATGTAAACAGATTTACTAATATAATTAATTTCATCAGTAGTTTAAGGGAAGAAAACCATTTGATTTTCTTACTGGGTACCAAAAAGACATTTGAAACACTCAACATACATTCTTAATAAAAGCACTTAGTAAAATAGCAATGCAGTGAAAAATTCCATAGCCTAATAAAGATAATTTAAGGTCAAAAGTCTAGAAGCCTACAGCAGTAGGAAAAGGACAAAGGTACTCATCATCACTGCTGTTATTTACCATTTTACTCCAAGTTCTAGCCAGTGTAAAAAGACAAGAAAAAGAAGTAAAGTATCAATATTAGAAAGGAACAGAGAACATTATTATTATATATAGATCATAATATCTACCTGGAAAGCAGAAGAGATCAATTGAAAAACTATTTGAAGTATAATAATAAGAGCATTTAGTAAGGTATCTGGTTATAAGATATAAACAAATTCATACATTTCCTATACACTAGCAATGACCAATTAGTACATATACTGATAAAAAATAACTATTCAAATAATAGAAGTTATAAATTATCTAGGAATAAACAGAAAATGGCTAAACTTAGAACTATAAAGGTACTGATGGACATAAACTAAGGATTAAAATAATGGAATGACATATTCTGGGGCAAATATTGTAAAGACATTCATTCCTGTCATACATCCATGTCAGTAAATTAATGCAATTTCAATCAAAATCCCAACCCTACCTTAGGGGAAACTTCACCCATTTATCCTCAAGTTCTAATGTACTGCATGAGGATAGCAAAGACAATTTTGAAGGGACAAAAGATAATAAAAACATACTACAGAGTTACCATAGCTAAAACAATGTAGTATTAGGACAAGAATAGAAAAATAGATTAATGAACTAAAAAACAAGTCCAAAAACAGATCCATGTATATATACAATTTAATATTTGAAAGAGGTAAATTTCCAATCATTAAAGAAAGAATATTCTATGGATGGTACAGGGACAAATAGCCATTTGGGAAAAATAGATGTCATCCCTATGTCCACATCCTATACCTAAGTCAATTCCTAAGGGAACCCCAAATCCATTATAGAAAACCATAGGAAAACTGTTTTCTAGTTTTCAGGTAGAGAAGGCCTATCTAAACCTAAAACTATTGCCACAAAACATTAAGACAACATACTGTACAAGAAAGATAACATTTTTATGCCACGTATAAAAATCAAAAGTTATAAAATGTTATCCAATGGAAATTAAGTCTTCCTCACATCTGGTCCTCTAGCTACCCAGCTCCTCAACTCTGAGACAAAGACTATTTCCATTCTCTTGTGGACAGCAACTTTAATCACCTAAATATTAGAGACTTCTGTATTAATAACCATCAGAAAGTTGAAAAAGTCAGAGAAACCTGAAAAAAATTTGTAACATGTGATGGATAAAGAACTAACTTCCATATATAAGGAGGTCATATTAATAAATAAAAATGTCAGTACTCTTTTATTAGTTAGGACTACTTTCAGCTGCAAGCATCAGAAAACCAATAAGCAAAGATATACACATTTAAAAATATTGATATATTATTCACCTCTCAGATTTGCAAAGAGGTAAAAGATGACAATAATACCCAGTGTAGACATTATCATACACTGTTCATGAGCATTCAGTAAAATGTTTCCAAAGTGCAATCTGATCAATTATATCAAAATTTTAAATGTGCATATTCTTTGATTCATAAGTTGTACTTCCAGGATTTTGACTTGAGGACATAACTGGTCAAATATACAAAGATATATATGCATTGTAGAATTACTTTATGACAGCAAAAAAGTGTATATAACCTAATGAGGATTGATTGAATAATGTATTATTTGCCCATACAGTCAAATACTATTGTATCAGTTAGGAGACTTTCAACTATAGGTGGGAAAAAATAGCATAAACTAAAATGGGATTGATTATCTCATATAACAAGGCATCTTAACGTAGGGTGGTTCCAGGGTAGTTAAATTTATAGCTCAGTGACATCATCAGGGACCCAGTGTTCTATCTTCACTCTGCCATCTTCGGTATGTCAACTAACTCTCCTGTTGACCACATTCAACAAACATGTACAGGCACTAATTAACCATGGAGATATAATGATTAGCAAAAACAGACATATCCCTTGCCTTCATGTATTTATAGAAAATATACTGTATGTGAGAAAGGTAACAGTACAGTGGGCAGTGGTCGATTGCCTAAAGGTCCTAAAGATGTTTAAAATAGGGCTCGTGGAAGAGAGTGGACAACCAGAACTTATAATCAGAGAATTCCAGAGGCTGTATAAATTTGGTAATGCTTTGGGACAGGGCCATGTGTGTATTTTACTGAAGTGAAATAAGAGTCAAGGTCATTGGATTAAAGTAGGACAAGAAAACAATCATTCCAGCATTTATTGATTACTCAAGTGCATATCTATGCTAGAGATTGGAGAAATGCTGGTAAACAAGATGAGTAAGGTTCCTACTTTTCTAGAACTCATAGTTGGAGAGGCAGGTAGGGGCCAGATCATGCTGAGCCTTGTAGCCATGTTTAGAAATGTAAGGTTTATTTGGATTTTGTTCTAAATGTGATGAGAAATAATATTTTAAGCAGGAGGATGACTTGATCTATCTTGTGAAAAGATCACTCTTGCTGTTATGGTGAGAATGTATCATGGGGTGGGAACAAGAAGTAGAGAGATTGGTTAGGGAAATAATGAAATAGTTCAGGTAAGAGTTAATAGTGGCTTGGACAAAGGCGATAGCAATAGAGATGGAGAAAAATGGCAGGCAGATATATTTTGAAAATAGAATTGACAGTGCTCGATGATGGATTTGATATGTATGAGAGGTGAGAGGAAGTGAGAAATTAAGTATAACTCCTACATTTCTGCATTGAGCAAGGTGGTGGATGGTAGTATCATTTATAGAGTTGAGTAAGACTGGAGTGGTTGGAGGACAGTTTGACAGATACTGATTTCAGTATTGGATTTGTTGAGTGTGAGGCATTTGTGGTTGTGCTTAGCAGGCAAGTTGGCTGTATTGGTATAATGCTCAGAAAGGTGGGCTACAGTCCTTCATTTGGGAATCAGCAACGCAAAGACAGTAACTGAAGTCACAGGAGTAGGTAAGTTTATCTAGGAAAAGGAGAGGATGGAGAGAGAAAAGAATTGAGCCTCCAACAAAATTGAGAACACCAACTTCCTGAGAGGCTGGGTGAAGGCAGAAATTATTCCACCAATGCTATGAGGCAAAGGTCACTCATGACTTTCTACTTCATCAAAGCCTGTGGATACATTTTAATTCTTATCTTTCTGAACCCACTGCTATATTGTGATACTACCTTTCATTCCTTTCTGTAAAACTGTACTCTCCATGATTTCATTATCCCCCTTTAAGTCTTCTTTCCCTTTTCTGTATGCCCTAAACTTTGTTGTTACCCAGGGAAGACTAAAGATTAAGGCTCTAGGTTGAGCTGTCAGCAATAACTTCTGGAGCCATGTCTTCCCTACAATCAGGAAGCCGCTTGCAGATTTGGGAAGATCCTGGCTCCAGAACTTGATGAAGGTGAGGGAGTAATCCATGAAGCTATCTCAGGAAAAATAATTTGATAGAGAGGGAACAGCAAGTACAAAGTACCTGAGGTGAGAATGTGCTTCATGTGGAATTAATTTCTAAGGGTTCTTCTGCAGGCCATTGTAAGGACTTTGGGTTTTAAGCTGAGTAACACAGATACCCACTGGAGAATTATGAGATGATTGCTTATAACCCATGTTTTATCAGGCTCCCTCTGGTGGCTGTATGGAGAATAGACTGCACATGGCGAAGGGGAGGAGACGATAAAAGTAGCAGCAATAACTCAGCTTAGTGATAGTGGCCAGCACCAGTGTGTTAGCACTGAAAATGGTGAAAAGCTGTCAGATTCTGGTTATCCTTTTAACGTAGAGCAGTATAATTTCCCAGTAGATCAAATGTAGACTATGAAAGAGAAGAGTCAAGGATAAGTCCAAGATTTTTTTTGTCAGGAGTACATGGAAGGACAAAGTTGCCATTTACTGAGGAGGAGAAGGCTATAAAAGGAACAGATTTGGGGAGGAATATTGGGAAGCTGATTTGGGACATGTTAAATTTGTGATGCCTGATACGCATTCAAATGGAGATGTCAGGTTGGCAGTTGGTTATAAGGTCTGGAGTCCATGGGAAAGAGACAAATTGGAGATACAAATTCAAGACTCATTGGCTTATAAATGGTATTTACAGCCATGGGGCTGCATGAAATTACCAAGGGAAGTAATATAAATGAAGAAAATATGATCAAGCCCTGGGGAGCATTTGAAGAAGGGAGTGATAAGCTATATCAAATACTGTTACATTATTGGTTTTTCCTTTCTTCTTTCCTTGCTCTCTCCCTCCCTCCCTTCCATTCACTCTAACTATAAAAGTGATAAAGCTTCACAGAACTTAGTTTACCTATGTCCAGACTCAGAATCGAACATCTTTCCCTTTTTTGCCCTCCCCCAAATATGTACTATCAACCCTGGGGAATCTGCTGAACTATTGTGTTCTAATCTGGGCCCCACATTCCAAGTGATCCTGACACACAAATCATGCCATAGTGAGATTTGAAAAAGCTGAGGTAATTTAGCCTGGAAAAAAGAAGACTTTACAAGGAAGACAATAGTTGTAATCAGCTACCTGCTGACAAAATTGAGATCCTTGATTAAAAATTCCAATGATGAAGATTTAGGCTTTACAGAACCAACTTTTCTCAAAGTGGCATGGGCTGGCCAGGAAGTAGTGAGGTCTCAGTGACTTTTGATATGATGGTCATGTAACTTTCAAAAATCATATTCTTTTTCTGGCTTTGAGATACTGGTGAATACCATTGTGCATAGTATATATCATATCTTATTGATATCCTTGGTAATGGTTGCTATGCTGTAGTGACAGATTCTGGAAATAGCTACAACACACACTTGGAATCTCACAGTCACATAATCAATCATTTTACTAAATACAAGCATATTATCATTCACATACAGCTAAATAAAGCATTTTTTCACATTTCATTACAGTGCACAACAAAGTGAGGAAAAGTATACAGTACATTTTATCCTGGAATATGAGACAATCTAATCCAACATGCAGTTGTGGTCTTTGTTACAAGTTAGTTTATCTTTTCTTTACCTATGTAGTAAAATAGCTTCTAAAGCTTTATCCTTAGTATTATATTAACACCTGATTTTTTCACACTTATTTTCTAAAACCCACTTATTGCAGTGACAACAATACTGAATTCTACTAAAATGATTTTTAAAGTTTCTAGAACTTGTTTAAGCAATTAAGCTCAGCCACCTCTGCTGGTTCTATGCTGAGTATTTTTAAACCTGCCTAAAAAATGCCAGGAATGGGAAAAGTGTACATATAATGTATTTTAGTCAAGAAAACTGTAGAGAAGTTTTGTTTCCTTTTTTGAACTCACAAGAATCCAGTCAACTCTTACTTATCCACTGGATAATTTGGCTTTTAGAATCTTCTAAACCTAATTAAGTACAGTAGTTGATGAAATTTTGTGTTAGCCCAATTTTCCATCTTGTATTTGCCTTGTACAACCACAAAGTCGGCAATTTAATTACCCACCCAAGTCAGGTCATGTGAAATGAGTATGGAGATGATTGGTTCACTTGCAGTTGCTGCTGTGAATTGGTCCAGGTGGTTTGCTTATCCAACTTGGGGCGTAGGTGGCAGAATAGTCTTCCATAATTTTCATTATTTGGCTTCTTTATTCTGGCTGAAGCAAATTCCCAAACTTTCAGATTCAGTCACAGTCACACTGAAGTTCAATACTATATCTCAAAGCAACTTGCCATTCCTAGGCTTCCCTATCACAATGGATATGAGAGATCTGACTCTAATCAGAATAGTTTTCTTATTGTGAAAAATATGGCTTTTGCCTAGCTGAACTGGCTGCAATCCAAAAAGTAATTTAAAGCATCACTTCTGTTCAAGATAATGGTAACTTCAAGCCAGCCACTCCAATTTTCTCTTGCAGTTAGCTGTTTGTTCACCTGAGAATTAAGAGCTGACTCTCTAGGGTAGACAGGAACTCAGTATAGGTATATGGCAGACAGGTGGCCAACATCATTGTGGGGTAAGTATTTTATCCCCATCCCACTCCCCATTGCTATATTTGGTTCTTTTCAATAAAATGACCACTGTGTTTCAGTGATAAGAACACTTATAGCCCACACAGTTCTAATGTGTTTTTAGTTGTGCAATTATTCACTTGTTTAAAGCCCTCTTGTCAATAATACCTGAATGGGCTTCACCTTTGATTCCTTCTCAGGTTTCCTCAGGATTATAGCTGAGTTACAATCAATAAGGAAAACATATCCTAACGTGTAGAGAACATTTATTGTACAGTCATATCTCTTCCAAAGTAAACACATTAATAATTGTTTATTCATCTGACAGCAGGATGATGCAGTGAAAAGGAAAGAACTAGGAGTCAGGAGTCCTTGACCTTGGCCAAATGAGTCTCCTGGCACTTAGTTTACTATTCTGCAAAAATGGAACAAAAACCTCATAGGTCTGTTATGATGATCAAATAAGTAGCTAAGTAACTGTAACTTGTTTTTAAGGGTTACAGTGCTGTCTGTGCAGCAGGTATGATGAGTGAGTGTTTGCCTCAGGGCTCTTTTCAGAGGCAATCACCGTGATGTTGCCGTCAGGTGCTTGAAGAAGTAGGCAGGCTGTTTACTTCCATGCTCAGGCATGATCAGAGGGGAAAGAGGGTATGATGTTTAGGTTACAGTGTTTCTCTCTTCTCCTTATAGGGTAATTTGTAAGGGACAATTTCTTTCACACAGCTGATAATTCTATCACAAGGGTGTACATTTTCTCAAATGTGATAATAACTGTGTAGATAGCCTCCCTTTTCACACACAAGGCCTTGATAGG
Source organism: Propithecus coquereli (assembly GCF_000956105.1). Lineage (NCBI taxonomy): Eukaryota > Metazoa > Chordata > Mammalia > Primates > Indriidae > Propithecus > Propithecus coquereli. The sequence continues at coordinate 181,001 of NW_012153286.1, read as the reverse complement.
GCCTTAGCAGATAGCTGGCCCATGCCCCTCATTTTGCAGGTGAGCTATTAGAAGCTAATTGGTACCTTTTAACCAAACCCAGCATACACATTGGGATATTCTCACTGAATAAGTTGATCTCATAGTCTTTTTTTAGTTATGCTGATTGTTCCCAATGTGATACTTTCCCTCCCTTTACATATTTTCTTATGTTCATGACCTATGAATGAGCTGAAATTCCAAGGAATAGTTGTCCTGTCTGTAGGTATGTTTTCCTGGGACCTAGCTTCCTGAAGCCCAGGCTTTTAACATGTGGTCCACAAAGGGCACATGGAGCAGCCACTGCCCACCATGGTCCACAAAACTGTGCCTGGCCCAGCCCATGTCAACAATTTAGTCCCTCCATCACAGCACCCAGGCTCCCCCATATACCCATACATGAGCCTGTCAGAGCCCCCAGGAGAAGGAGGCTCTCATGGTATCCAAATGGAAGTTGAGATCTCTTCAGTCATACAAGGATTCTATTTGTTTTGCTCATTTTTCAGTTCAGATGGGAGAGAATGTTTTAGAAATAAAAGGGCTGACTAGCACAAACATCTCCTCTCTGATTTGACAACCTCTTCTGAAGAGTGAACCACATTTGGTACAAATCCACTCTTCACCCCTTCCCAGCCCTCCTGGATTGTAATCTCTCCCCTTTTAACCAGCTCATATATGTCTCTTGTCAGGTCTGTGAATGCTTTCTCCACATTAATGGCATCTCGGGCTGACGTTTCAATGTACTTCATGCCGTATGCAGCAGCCAGTTTCTCGGCCTCGTGGCGAGTCACTTGCCTCTGTGTATCCAGGTCACACTTGTGACCCACCAGAACAAATACAATTTGGTAGGGCTGAACGTGTACTTTGGTCTCTTCTAACCACTCATGGACATTCTGGAAGGACCTGCGGTTGGTTATGTCAAATAAGAGAAGACCACCTACTGAGTTCCTGTAGTAGGCGCGAGTGATGGATCTAAAACACAAGAAAGAAGTAAAGAATAAAGGCCGTGCCCAAACTCCTGCATGTCAACGAATTCAGTGTATTCTAGAGTTCCTGGTTAGTGACACAGTCCTTTAGTAAAAGTGGTTTTCTTTTTTTTTTTAAACAAGGGAATTGAAATGCCATTCCATAATAATAATGACATGTGAATTTTCAACTGGGCAAAACTTTGACACAGTGTCTTCTAGAAATGCATGCTTATGGACTTTCAGGCATTTTTCCTTTGATTCAGCACTGGAAAGTGACCTTGAGTTTGATTGAGTTCTATTTCCTGACTTCAGGCAGAACCACAACTAACTCTCCCACCCCCAAATCTGACAGAGACTTCCTTTTCTGCAAAATAGGATACCTAAGTCACAGGGTTATCATGAGGCAAAATGAAATAATGGATGTTAAAGTGTTCTGTGACATGGAGAGTTCATTACAAATGCTAGTAGTTTAAACAGGATTTTTTAAAAAATAAAAACAAATTTATGATACTTACAAAATATTTATAAGTATATATACATATCTTGCAATATACTCCATTTTTTCCATTTATCATCATTAACATGTTTCTCTTTTTCCATTACTACTATTATTATTGTTATCAAACAGGGGTCCTCAATCTCTTTTGTGAGGAGAAACACGATTTTGTTTTTTATTTTCCAGGCCATGTGGGAATGGGAAAAAGTAGGATGGTGAAGGGTTCAAGGGCAAAGTGCCTCTGAAGCGTCAGCCCAACTTCCTGACGCATCTCAGAGAGGCCAACTCAGGAGCCACCAGCTTGGCAAAAGTGCCTAAATAGCTAAAGCTGTCCCTTAAAATAATATTTATCTAAATAATTATAATTAGAATATTTCTAAAACCTATTACACATTTGCTGTACTTCTTAAACAGAAGAAACTTCACATATTTTAACTTCTTGATTTGAAGAGCCTCATTATAAAATACACATTATGGCACTTTGCTTAGAGTGCATTAGAACTTTTTAGAGGGTATAGAACTATTTGCCTCTACAATCACTTGTTTTAGACTAGTGTGATTTTGGGGTCTATGTATATTTTTAGGTTTTCCGTCTCCTTGGATGAAGAAGATAGACAATGAGGGAGTCTTAAGGGAAATGACCCAATGTTAACAGAACAAACATTGGCCAGGGGATCACAGTTCAAGCTAGATGATGGTAAGAGAAAACCTTACAAATGTATTTGAGCCTTCAGAACCAGGCAAATCAGCTCTGGGGACTGAAGATGTTTGTAATCCCCTTAAGTTTGAAGATTCATGGAGAACGGTAGGTGGACCAGAAAATTAGACATGAACAAATGTTTTGATTTGTGAAGAGTTTGATTCAACAAATCAATAAGAAAGCTGTATATCCCTGTCGAAACTCTAGAATATATTACTACGTTAATTGTATTTAGCAAAGAAAGTGAAGTCCTTTCTAAGCATGACATAAGGCTACGTAAAACTTAAAATCTTCCCTACATAAAAAAAAAAATCTAATGTGAAAAGACAAATGACGAACTGGGAATATGTCTTACAACATACATGACAGAAAAGAGTTAATATTATCAATCTGTAAAGAACTCTTATAAATACATATTGTCCAATAAATAATAAGCAGTGGATATGAACAGGCTGTTCAAACAGAAAGAAATTTCAACAAACATAAGACACCTTTCTTCACTTCTGAGAAATGCAGTCACAAGTTCAAAGTGAACCTGTAATAAGGATATTTGCCACAGTGTTGTTGTGGAAGTGGGGAGTTGGAGACACTTAAGTTTGTAATTTTCTCTTCTCTCTACCCCTCTTGAATTACCTAACCAGTATCTTCTATGCTCAATTAGTATTCAATAGATAAATGAACAAATGATCATATACATGGACTGTTGAGTACTCTTGATCTGGTTCCTGCTGCTGTATTTGACTTTAGTTCAAATTGTTCTCTGCAAAGTTTTCTGTGTACACTCTGCTTTCTCTCACTTCTGTCTTTATACATGTTGTTTTCTATCTCTGGGCATTTCCTGTCTTTGCTTGGGCAGTCATACTCATATGGTCTCATTTTCTCCAGTTAACCTTTCCTCCTCTGTATCAATTACAAATAATACATGTTACAAATAAAGGCAAAGGGTTGTAAGAGAAAATCAAACATATTCACTGATTACTCATTATGTGCCAAGTGTTACAGTAGGGAGTGGGCATACAAACATGAATGAGACACTCTTGTGTCATTGCTGATTATCTATCTCCCCCAACTATGCTAGCAGAAATTCCTAGAGGGAAGGGGCTTTGTCTGTTTTGATTACATGGCATCCCCTTGTGTAGGTTTCCTCATGCTGTTTCCCCAGAAACAAGCCCAATATCTGGCGCATAGTATATGATCACTGAATGTGTGCTGGTTGTAAGAAGGAATCAATTAATTCATCAGTATCTGACTGTTTCCTTTATGTTAGGACATATGTTAGCATATGTATGCATATAGATAGATATAGAAATAAATTAAAATACACACGTATTGATGTATCTCTATATTCTCTCTCTCTCTCTCCCTCTCTCTCTTTCTCTCTCATCTCTATCTCTGTCAGTTGTGTTAGGACGACCTGGGAACATTTTTGAAAGTATGTAACACAGGGACTGAAATTGGTGAATTACAGTGGTTAATTCCAGCTAGTTTATTAGCCACCTTTGGCTAACATATGTGTTATTGACCGGCCTTCCCTGCCAAGGCGCTTCTTTGCCCGCACTGAACTCCTGGTTAGCCAAAGGTGGGCTTCAGCAGAACCCCTCAGAGCCTTGGTGTGGGCCCCCCGTGGACCGCGAGTAGGACCAGGAAGTCCTTTCTCCCCAGTGGGTGCAAGCCCCGAAGACCCTCCCACTGCTCACAGCCCGGGGTACGCTCTCACCTGAACCTCTCTTGACCCGCGGTATCCCAGATCTGGAGCTTGATGCGTTTTCCCGGCTCGATCTCCACCAAGCGAGAGAAAAAATCCACCCCCACGGTGGGGTCCGAAACCTGGGCAAAGCGACCCTCTGTGAAGCGGCGGATCAGGCAGGACTTGCCCACCGTGGAATCCCCAATGACAATGAGCCGGAACTGGTATAGCCAGATGGCCTCCATGGCCGCGGCTCGGCCGGTTTCCTTGGCTCCGGCCAGGGGCGGCGAGAGGGGGGCGCCCCGCCGAGGCCTCGGAGAGCTTGGCTGGGACCGATCTAGCCCAGCCGCGGGCACATCGCTGGCCTGGGAACCCGAAGCGAGGTAGGCCCAGGCACTGGGAGAACAGAGGGATGGATGCTGTGCTCGCGAAGGTGATGAAATGGCAGCAGCATCAGCACCACGCAGACTGACTCATCACTGACAACCGCGTTACTGTAATCCCCCGCGTAGACGCGAGTTTCTGGCCGCCGCACTATCTGTAAGAGGAGCGCACACAAAAACGGCCATGAGAACAGCGTTCCTTTCCTAATTACCCCACCCACACTCTCTCTTCTTAATTTAAAATTTTCCCCGTTGTTCAGATTGCAAATGTAATACCTTTTCATTGAAACTAGCGACATAATACAAAACTACACAAAAAGGGTAGGTACATAATTATATATATCCGTCTATATGTGTTTTCATGCTCACATACATAAACATAGGTGTGTGTATTCCCATATGCATTTATTGCTGTTTGTTTTTACAAAAGTTAAATCAAACTAGACTCTTATTCTGAAACTTACTTTTTTTCCAAATATCACAGCGTCAGGCCACGCGCGGTGGCTCCCGCCTGCAATCCCAGCACTCTGGGAGGCCAAGGCAGGAGGATTGCTAGAGGTCAGGAATTCGAGACCAGCCTGAGCAAGAGCGAGACCCTGTCTCTACTAAAAATAGAAAAATTAGCCCAGCGCGGTGGTGTTCACCTGTAGTCCCAGCTACTCAGGAGGCTGAGGCAGGAGGATCGCTTGAGCCCAAGAGTTTGAGGTTGCTGTGAGCTATGATGACGCCACTGCACTCTAGCCCAGGCGACAGAGCGAGACTATGTCAAAGAAAAAAAAATGGAATTAGAAAAAGAAAAAAGGTGTCAGAGACATCTCTCCATTTCTAACTCATTGTCCTTTTATGTAACAATGCTGCAGTAAAGATTCTTTTTTTTTTTATTTCAGCATATTATGGGGGTACAGATGTTTAGGTTACATATGTTGCCCTTGGTCCCCCCCCCAAGTCCGAGTTTCAAATATGTCCATCCT
>NW_012153286.1:173147-174613 GCF_000956105.1 Propithecus coquereli | reverse complement strand
TATTGAAAAGAGATTCTTTTCCCCAGTTTATGTTTTTGTCAGCTTTGTCAAAGATTAGATTACCATATGCAGATGGTTTCATCTCTGTATTCTCTCTTTTTTTTTTTTTTTGATGCAGGGCCTTTATTGATTTGGGCATGTAGGTGACATAATAGTTCAGGGTTGGGGAACTGTTATGTGAGGTAGAGGTTTCAAGGTAAATCTTGAAGAGATGTCAATATTTGTTGATATAGCACCAAAAAGGGGTCTTTAATAAGGATAATGAGTAGTGTCAAAATAATGGGTTTTCAGAAAATTTATTTTATTATTTTCCTGAGTTTGTTGTAATGAACTACCATAAGCGGGATGGCTTACATCAACAGAAATTTATTTTCTCATAGTTCTGGAGGCCAGAAGTGAAATCTAGGTGTTGGTAAGGGATGCATTCCTTCTAGAGGCTGTAAGGGAGAATCTGTTCCTTGCCTCTTCTAGCTTCTGGTGGCTGTTGGCACTCCTTGGCTTGTGGTTGCATCTTTCTCTGCTTCATCATCATATCACCTTCTGTTTTTTTTGTGTGTGTCTCCTCCAAATTCCCCCTCTCTCTCTTTTACAAAGATACTTCTGATTGCAATTAAGTCCAAACAGATAATCCAGGATAAACAGCTCCTCTTAAAATCCTCTTTTAATCACCTCTTTTCCCTTGTAAGGTATTATCTGCTCTTTTGCCATGTAAGGTAATATTCACAAGTTCCAGAGATTTGACATGAATATTTTTTGAGGGATGCATTGGGTTGAATAGTGTACTCCAAAAATTCTTGTCTTATTTGGAAATAGGGTTTTTGAAGATGTGATTTAGTTAAGATAAGGTCCAATGACTGGTGTCCATATAAGAAGAGAAAACAGAGACACAGAAACATGCAGGTAAAACACCATGTCATAACAAAGGCAGAGATTGAAGTGATGTGTTTACAAGCCATGGATTCTTGGCCACCTCCAGGAGCTAGGATGAGGTTAAGAGTCCTCCACTAGAGCCATCAGAGAGACCGTGGCCTGTCAACACCTTGATTCTGGACTTTGGACTCCAGAACTGTAAGAGAAAAGGTTTGTGTTTTTTCAAGCCACCCAGTTTGTGGTAATTAGTTATGGCAGCCCTAGGAAACTAGCACAGGAAGCCATTTCTTGGCCTACCACATTCCCGAAAAAAAAAAAAATTTCATTGTCCTGCGTAAAAGTTAGGGGAAAAGTCAATGGATATTAATAAAGACTTGTACTTTTTAATTCTGAATATGTATGGCTGCTTCTCATTCTCACCAGTCTCATTCAGAGCCTCTGCCTCTTGAGGGCCATTCTTGCTCCCTCAGCAAATCCAGTCTTCTCAGATGACTGAGCTAGGATGAGTGGAGTCATCATTTTTTTTTTTTTTATTTCAGCAAGTTATGGGTGTACAGATGTCTAGGTTACGTGTGTTGCCCTTGGTCCCCCCCCCC
>NW_012153286.1:160858-172252 GCF_000956105.1 Propithecus coquereli | reverse complement strand
TAGGCCGATGTCTGAAAGGGTCTTCCCAACATCTTCATTTAGAATTCTTAAGGTTTCATGCCTTAGGTTTAAGTCTGTTATCCACCTTGAATTGTTTTTTGTGAGAGGTGAGAGGTAGGGGTCTAGTTTCAGTCTTCTGCATGTAGCTATCCAGTTTTCCCGGCACCATTTATTGAAAAGAGATTCTTTTCCCCAGTTTATGTTTTTGTCAGCTTTGTCAAAGATTAGATTACCATATGCAGATGGTTTCATCTCTGTATTCTCTTTTTTAAAAATTTCAGAATATTATGGGGGTACAAACACTTTGGTTACATATTTTTCCTTTGCACCGCCACAGTCAGAGCTACAAGTGTGTCCATGCCCCAGACGGGTGCACCGCACCCATTAGGTGTGAACATACCCATCCCCTCCTCCCCCTCCCATCTGCCTGACACCTGATGTATGTTATTACTATATATGCACTTAAGAGTTGATCAGTTGATACCAATTTGATGGTGAGTACATGTGATGCTTGTTTTTCCATTCTGGGGATACTTCACTTAGTAGAATGGGCTCCAGCTCTATCTGGAATAATACAAGAGGTGCTAGATCACCATTGTTTTTTGTGGCTGAGTAGAACTCCATGGTATACATATACCACATTTTATTAATCCACTCATGGATTGATGGGCGCTTGTGTTGTTTCCACATCTTTGCAATTGTGAATTGTGCTGTTATAAACATTCTAGTGCAGATGTCTTTTTTATAGAATGTCTTTTTTTCCTTTGGGAGATGCCCAGTAATGGGATTTCTGGATCAAATGGTGGTTCTACTTGTAGCTCTTTGATGTATCTCCATATTTCTTTCCACAGAGGTTGTACTACTTTGAAGTACCACCAGCAGTGTATGAGTGTTCCTATCTCTCTGCATCCATGCTAACGTTTGTTGTTTTGGGGCTTTTTGATAAAAGCCATTCTCATTGGAGTTAAGTGATATCTCATGGTGGTTTTCATTTGCATTTCCCTGATGATTAGAGATGTTGAACATTTTTTTCATATATTTGTTGATCATTAGTCCATCTTCTTTTGAAAAGTTTCTGTTCATGTCCTTTTCCCACTTTTTAATGGGGTTGTTTGATTTTTTCTTGCTGATTTTCCTGAGTTTTATATAGATTCTAGTTATTAGCCCTTTATCAGATGTGTAGCATGTGAATATTTTCTCCCATTCTGTAGATTGTCTACTCACTATGATGAAAGTTTCCTTGGCTGTGCAGAGCTTTCTGATTTGATCAGGTCCCTACAAGAACAGAGACATAGGCCAATGGATCAGAACAGAGAACCCAGATATAAAACCATCCTCATATTGTCATCTGATCTTTGACAAAGCAGACAAAAACATACACTGCGGAAAAGAATCCCTATTCAATAAATGGTGCTGGAAAAATTGAATAGCCACATGTAGAAGACTGAAACAGGATCCACACCTCTCAGCTCTCACAAAAATCAACTCACAATGGATAACAGACTTACACCTAAGTCATGAAACCATAACAATTCTAGAAGAACATGTTGGAAAAGCTATTATAGACATCGGCCTAGGGAAAGAATTTATGAAGAAGACTCCAAAAGCAATCATAGCAGCAACAAAAATAAATAAATGGGACCTGTAACAAACATTCTTTTAAGCGTATCCACACACACTTTGTTTCTGTGAGCTAGAGTCTTAAACAAGGGGCCAGGAAGTCAAACAGTATGAGTATTTTAAATATAATGGACATGGGCATTGTGCTTTCCAAAAATATTTAGCAATTTAAATTCTAGCCAGCAATGTGTAAAAAGACCATCTCTCTGCGGTTATTTTAAGCATCACATATTTTATTCTTTCTTAATTCTTGCTAATCTGATGTAGTTCAATAAAAAAGTATTTCACTGCTTTATTTTACATTTCTCTGACTACTAATAAGGTCAGTACCACATCTTGTGCTTTGACCATTTGCATTTCCTCTACATATCCTTTGTCTGTATTTTTAATGTGCCATTCTTTATCATAACCTTACTCATTTTTAATTTTTTAAAAAAGCTTTATTGATATAAAAATTCATGTACCATACAATTCACCCATTCAAAGTGAACAAAGTCGATGGTTTTTAGTATAGTCACAGATAATCGATTGATGGACATTTGGGTTGTTCCCACCTTTTGGCCATTCTAAATAATCCTGTTATTAAACATTCATGTACAAGTTTTCCCTTAATACCTGTTTTCAATTCTTTTCAGTTTATACCTAAGAGTGGAATTCCTGAGTCCTATGGTAACTCTATGTTTAATCCTTTGACAAAATCCCAGACTATTTTCCACAGTGGCTGCACCATTTTACATTCACCCTGGTAGTGTATGAGGGTTCCCATTTCCCCACCTTCTCTCTAACACTTATTATTATCTGACTTTTTTTTTTTTTTTAGTTTAATTGTGAAACACACAGATCCTTCTTTACCATTAAGATTTATTCTTTGCACCGAAAAATACCCAGGGGAAAGCGTGAACGCAGTCCCCCACTACCACAAATTATGCAGTCGAGTTTCCCACATTTGGGGAAATCGCAGGGGTCAGCACATCCGGAGTGCAATGGATAAGCCTCGCCCTGGGAAAACCACCTTCGTGATCATGGTATCTCCCCTGCCAGGTAAGTATTCTGACTTTTTTATTCTAGCCATCCTAGTGGGTATGAAGTGGTATATCATTCTGGTTTGATTTGCATTTCCCTAGTGACTGATGACATCAAGCATATTTTCACATTATTATTGTCCATTTGTATACCTTCCTTGGAGAAATATTGACTTAGATCCTTTTCCCATTTTAAAACTGGATTACTAGTCTTTGCATTATCGAATAGTAAGAGTTCTTTAAACATTCTAGATACAAATCCTTTATCAGACATTTGATTTGCAAATATTTTCTCCCATTCCGTATGTTCTTTTTTTCCACTTTCTTGAGGGTGTTCTTTGAAACACAAAGTTTCAAATTTTGATAAAGTACAATTTATCTAGTTTTCCTCTTGTTGCTTGTACTTTTGGTGTCACGTCCAAGAATGCTTTGCCAAATCCAGGGTCATGAAGATTTACTCCTATGCTTTCTTCTAAGAGTTTTATAGTTGAGCTCATACATTTAAGCCTATAATCCATTCTGCATTTTGAGTTAATTTTTATATATGGTTTGAGGTAGGGGTCCAACTTAGTTCTTTAGCATGTGGATATCCAGTTGTCCCAGCATCCTTTGTTGCAAAGATTATTCTTTCTCTATTGAGTTATTTTGATGCTCTTGTTGAAAATTAATTGATTATAAATGTATGGATTTATTTTTGGACTCTCAATTTTATTGCACTGATCTATATGTCTAGCTTTATGCCATTACAACGCTGTCTTGATTATTGTAGCTTTGTAGTAAGCCTTAAAATCAAAAGTATCAGTCCTCCTACTGTGTTCTTCTTTTCAAAGATTCTTTTGGCTATTTAGGGTCCCCTGCAATTTCATATGAATTTTAAGATCAGCTTGTCAATTTCTGCAAATAAGGCAGTTGAAATGTTGGTAGTGATTGATTTGATTCTATAGATCAATTTGGGGAGTATTGCCATATTAACAAAATTAAGTCTTCCAATCCATGAAAATAGGATATCTTTCCATCTATTTAGGTCTTTTAAAATTATTTCGACAATGTTTTGTAGTATTCATTGTATAAGTCTCGTACTTCTTTGACTAAGTTATTCCCAAGTATTTTATTATTTTTGATGCTATTGTGAATGGAATTGTCTTCTTAATTTCATTTTTGAATTGCTCATTGCAAGTGTATAAAAATACAATTGATTTTTGTATATCAATTTATATCCTCCAAACTTGCTGAACTTATTACTCCTAATAGTTTTTTAGTGTATTCTTTATATTTGTTAAGTGCTTTTTCTGCATATGTTGAGATGATCATGTGATTTTTATTTTTTATTCTATTGATATAATGTATTACATTAATTGACTTTTCAATGTTGCATTCCTGCGATAAATCCTACTTGGTCATTGTGTGTAATTTTTTTTTTTATGTTTCAGGATTTGGTTTGCTAGTGTTTTGTGGAGGATTTCTGCATCCATGTTCAAAAGATTTATTGGTCTATAGTTTTCTTTTGTGACCTTTTTATACGGTTTTAGTACCAGGGTAATAGTGGCCTTATAAAATAAATTGTTAAGTGTTCCTTCCTCTTCTGCTTTTTGGAAGGGTTTGTGAAGAATTTCTATTTATCATCTATCTATCTATCTATCTATCTATCTATCTATCTATCTATCTATCATCTGTCTTATTGTGATAAGAACACTTCACATGAGATTTATCCTCTTGACAAAATTTTAAGTGCACAATACAGTGTTGTTAACTACAGGTACAATGTCATACAGAAGATCGCTAGAACTTCTTCATCTTGTATAAATGAAACTTAGTCCTTAAATGTTTGCTAGAACTCAGTGGTAAAGCTTCCTGGGCTTTTCTTTGTGGGGATTTTTTATTACTAATTCAATCTCTTCTTTTATTATAGGTCAATTCAGATTGTATGCTTTTTCTTGAGTCAATTTCAATAACTTGTATCTTGGTAGGAATGTGTTCATTTCATCTAAGTTATCTAACTTATTGGCATACATAGTTTTCATTATAATCCTTTTTAATTCTGTAAGTTCAGTTGTAATGTCCCCACTTTCATTATTTATTCTAGTAATTTGATTCTTTTTTCCCCCTTGGTCAATCTAGCTAAAGGCTTCTCAATTTTGTTGATCTTTTCAAAGAACCAACTTTCGGTTTCATTGATTCTTTTGTTTATCTATGATCTATTTCATTTATCTCTGCTCTGATATTTATTATTTTCTTCGTTTTGCTTGATTTACTTTTGCTCATCTTTTCCCAGTTTCTTAAGGTGTAAGGTTAGGTTATTGATTAGAGATCTTCCTTTTTTTTTTTCCTGAGACAGAGTCTCACTCTGTCACCCTGGGTAGAGTGCAGTGGTGTCATCATAGCTCGCAGCAACCTCAGACTCCTGGGCTCAAGCGATCCTCTTGCCTCAGTCTCCCAGAACTCTAGGATTACAGGTGTGAGCCACCATGCCTGGCCTTCCTTTATTCTTAATATATGCACTTTTGTTATAAATTCCCCTCTGAACACCACTTTATCTTTACCTCCTAAGTTTTGGTATATTGTGTCTTCATTTTCATTTATCTCAAAATATTTTCTGATTTTCCTTTTGATCTCTCCTTTGACACATTTGTTGTTTGTGAGTTTTGTTTAATTTTCACGTATTTGTGAGTTTCCCATATTTTTTCCTGCTATTGATTTCTAATTTTATTCCATTTGGTCAAAGAGCATACTTTATATTGTTTCCATCCTTTTAAATTTCTTTAGGTTTGTTTTATGGCATAGTATATGATCTATTCTTGAGAATGCTCCATGCACGCTTGAGAAGAAAATATATTCTTGACAGGGCGTGGTGGCTCACAACTGTAATCCTAGCACTCTGAGGGGATCTCTTGAACTCAGGAATTTGAAACCAGCCTGAGCAAGAGCAAGACCTCCCCCTCTACTAAAAATAGAAAAAAAATTAGCCAGGTGTCATGGCATGTGCTTGTGGTGCCAGCTACTTGGAAGGCTGAGGCAGGAGGATCGCTTGAGCCCAGGAGTTGGAGGCTGCAGTGAGCTATCGTGATGCCACTGCACTCTACCCAGGGTGACAGAATGAGACTCTGTCTCAAAAAAAAAAAAAGAAAATATATTCTGTTGTTGAGTGTACTGTATATGTCTGTTTTGTCTAGTTGGTTTATAATGTTGTGTAAATCTTCTATTTCCCTGTCGATCTTCTGTTTAGTTGTTCTATATATTACTAGAAATGAATTATGAAGTCTCTATTATTGTAGAGTGATTTTTCACTTTAACTGTCAGTGTTTGCCTCATATATTTTGGAGCTCTTCATTAGATAATCATTGCAATTGTTGTATCTTCCTGATGGATTGACCCTTTTATCATTATGAAATGCCCCTCTTTATTTCTAGTAACTTTTTTTTGTTTTGAAGTCTATTTTGTCTGATATTAGTATAATCACTCCAGCATTCTTGTTATTGCTACTTGTAGGATGTATCTTTTTCTATGTTTTTACTTTCAATTGATTCTATTTATTTATTTATTTTAATTCAGGATATCATGGAGGTACAAACATTTTGGTTACATGAAATGCATTTGCCTCACTCAAACCATGGCCACAAACGTGTCCTTCCTCCATACAGTGTGCCCCGTCTCCATTAGCTGTGGGTTTACTCACCCCACCCAGTCTAGCCATCACCTCCCACCCCCGTACCTGACCAGCACCCAGTGAGTATTACTACCATGTGAGCACCTTAGTGTTGATCAGTTAGTACCAGTTTGATGGTGAGGACATGTGGTGCATGTTTTTCCATCCTTGTGATACCTCACTTTGAAGGATGGGCTCAATCTCTATCCAGGATAATATAAGAGGTACTAGATTGCCATTGTTTTTGTAGTTGAGTAGTATTTCAAGGTATACGTATACCACATTTTATTAATCCACTCATGTATTGATGGGCAGTTGGGTTGTTTCCACATCTTTGCAATTGTGAATTGTGCTGCTATAAACATTTGAGTGAAGAATTCTTTATTGTAGAATGTCTTTTTTTCCTTTGGATAGATGCCTAGTAGTGGGATTGCTGGATCAAATAGTATTTCTATTTTTAGCTCTTTGAGGTATCTCCAAATTACTTTCCACAGTAACTTACTTTTTTTTGTACTAATTTGCAGTCCCACCAGCATTGTAAGAGTGTTCTAATCTCTCCACATCCATGCCAGCATTTGTTATTTTGGGACTTTTTGATAGAGGCCATTCTCACCTGGAGTTAGGTGATATCTCACTGCAGTTTTGATTTGCATTTTCCTAATGATTAGAGATGTTGAGCACTTTTTTATATGTTTTCTGGCCATTAGTCTGTCTTCTTTTGAAAAGTTTCTATTCATGTCCTTTTCCCATTTATTGATGGGATTGTTTGTTTTTTTCTTGTCGATTTTCTTGAGTTCTATATAGATTCTTGTTATTAGTCCTTTATCAGATGTGTAGCATGCAAATATTTTCTCCCATTCTGTAGGTTGTCTATTTGCTCTAAGAACAGTTTCCTTGGCTGGCAGAAGCTTTTTTTTTTTTTTTTTTTTTGAGACAGAGTCTCACCGCGTTGCCCAGGCTAGAGTGCCATGGCGTCATCCTAGCTCACAGCAGCCTCAAACTCCTGGGCTCAAACGATCCTCCTGCCTCAGCCTCCCGAGTATCTGGGACTACAGGCATGTGCCACCATGCCCAGCTAATTTTTTTTTCTATATATTTTAATTTTAGTAGAGACGGGGTCTCACTCTTGCTCAGGCTGGTTTCGAACTCCTGAGCTCAAACAATCCACCTGCCTCGACCTCCCAGAGAGCTAGGATTACAGGCGTGAGCCACCGCGCCCGGCCGGCAGAAGCTTTTTAATTTGATCAGGTCCCATTTGTTTATTTTTATTGCTGCTGTGCTTGCTTTAGGGCTTTTCTTCATAAATTCTTTACCTAGACCGATGTCTAAAAGAGTCTTCCTAACATTTTCTTCCAGAATTCTTAAGGTTTCACACCTTAGGTTTAAGTCTGTTATCCGATGTGAGTCGATTTTTGTGAGAGGTGAGAGGTGGGGCTGCAGTTTCAATCTTCTGCATGTGGATATCCAGTTTTCCCAGCACCACTTACTGAATAGAGATTCTTTTCTTGAATGTATACTTTTGTCTGGTTTGTGGAAGATTAGATGACAATATGAGGACGGTTTTATGTCTGGGATCTGTGTCCTGTTCCAAAGGTCTGTATCTCTGTGCTTGTGCCAGTACCGTGCTGTTTTGGTTACTATAGCCTTGTAGTAAAGATTGAAGTTTGGGAGACTGATGCCTCCCAATTTGTTCTTTTTGCTTAAGATTGCTTTGGCTATACTAGGTCTTCTCTGGTTCCAGACAAAGCGTAGAATTATTTTTTCTAAATCTGTAAGGAATGATGGTGGAATTTTGGTAGGGATTGCATTAATTCTGTAAATCATTTTAGGTAGAATGGGCATTTTAACAATATTGATTCTACCAAGCCATGTGATTCGGATCTTTAAATCTAAAGTGTGTCTCCTGTAGAAAGCATATAGTTGTATCATTTTCAAATGTCGTCACATGATGTTTGTTTTTTTATTGAATTGTTTAATTTGTTCACCTTTATTGCTATTATTGATATAGTTGGATTTGTGTCTACCATTTTAAATTTTCTTTTCTATATGTTTTAATTTTGTGTTCCTCTATTCTTTCTTTATTGCTTTCTTTTTCATTAAGTGAATATTATCTAATGTAACATTTAAATTTCTTTAATGATTTTTTCACTATATGTTGAGTTATGTTTTAGTGGTTGCTTTAGAGTTTACAATATACATCCTAACATCAAAATCACCTTCAGATTTATAATAGCTTTATTCCAGTGATATATAGAAACATTACTCCTATGTAGCTCTATTTTCTTTTCTCCCTTTTAATGATATTGTTGTTATGCATATTATGTCTATTAATAACATGAGCACATTGTTATAATTATTGCTTTATTGTCTATATTTTCTTAGCCCAATATAGCTTTGCTCCCTCCCACCTCTTTTATGTTGCTTTTGGCAAATATATTGCATTTCTATGTTATAGGCACAATAATACATTATATACATATTTTATACAATTACTTTTTTAATCAGTTAAGAGACAAAAGGAGATGATATACATTTATACAGTCTTTTATAATTACGTAATTACTGGTGCTCTCTGGTTTTTTCTTTGTTTGTGTGTGTGTGTGTGTGTGTGTGTGTGTGTGTGTGTACTTGAATTACCATCTGGGGTCATTTGCTTTCAGTCCGAAGAACTTCCTTTAGTATTTCTTGTAAGGTGGATATGCTAGCAACAAATTCTTCAAATTTTGTTTTTTTATCTGGGAATATCTTTATTTCCTTTACTTTTTTGAAAGATAGCTTTGCTGGATGTAGAATCCTTGATTGACATGTTTTTTTTTTTTGGATCATTTTGAATATATATATATATTTTTTTTTTATTTCAGCATATTATGGGGTACAGATGTTTAGGTTACGTGTGTTGCCCTTAGTTCCCCTCCCCCCAAGTCCGTGTTTCAAATATGTCCATCTCATTTTGAATATATTATCCCACTGCTTTTTGACCCCCACTGTTTCTGTTGACAAGTCATCAGTTAATTTTATTGTAGTTCCCTTGTAAGTGACGAATCATTTTTTTCTTGCTGCTTTTAAATTTTTCTCTTTCTTTATTTTCAACATTTTTACTATGATGTGTCCATTTGTGGATCTCTTTATGTTTATCCTATTTGGAGTTCATTGAGTTTCCTATATACATTATGCTTTTAAATAAATTTTGGAAGTTTTCTGCCATTATTTCTTCAAATGTTTTTTCTGCTCCTTTCTCTTTGGGATCCCTATTACACATATGTTGATTCATTTGATAGTGTCC
The DNA here is from genome assembly GCF_000956105.1 of Propithecus coquereli. Taxonomy (NCBI): domain Eukaryota; kingdom Metazoa; phylum Chordata; class Mammalia; order Primates; family Indriidae; genus Propithecus; species Propithecus coquereli. The sequence continues at coordinate 162,684 of NW_012153286.1, read as the reverse complement.
CACATTTTTCTGAGGTGCTATTCACTTTTCTTCATTCTTTTTATCTCTGTTTTTCAGCTTGCATAATCTCTATGTATCTATCTTTAAGTTTTCTAATTCTTTCGCCTGCCTGTTGAATCTACTCTACTGTTGAGCCTCTCTAATGAATATTTTATTTCAGTTATTTTGTTTTGCACCTCCAGAATTTTCCTTTGGTTCTTTTTCTTATAATTGCTATGTTTTTATTGATATTCTCTATTTGATTTAGCAATGTCATCCTTTTTATACTTATCCATCATTTTACTTATGTAATCATGCTTTCCTTTAGTTCTTTGAACATACTTATAACATCTATGTGAAGTATTTTTCTGTTAAATATAACATCTGCTCACACTCACAGGCAGTTTGTGTTGTCTGTTTTTTTCCCCCAGTGTATGGATAATATTTTCCTGTTTATTTGCATATCTCATTTTTTTGTTGTTGTTGTAACTGGGCATTTTAGATACTATAGCAACTCTAGGTGCTGGTTCTGTTCCCAACCTAGGACTTGTTATGGGTTTTTAAGACCAGATGAATTGTATTCGTGAAGTCTTTTCCCCAAACACTCAGTGTTAAGCCTCTCTCTTTTCATGACCACATCCATTTGTTAAACTCCACTAATTGCCAGCTGATTACTATATCATTTTCAACAAATGCCTGGTGGCATAAATTGTTCTAAAAACTAATATGATCAAATTGTGGTTCATTTGAAAAATAGTTTCTAAGGTTCATGCTTGATATTTGGTCTGACCCCAAGAGGCCTCCTCCCAGCTGTCTTATTAATAGTTTTCTCCTGCCAATTACCTGGCCTACAGTCTAGGCTCTATCTTCATTAAATCTATGAATTTCCTCCCCAGTGCCTGTTACCACAACTTCCATGGTTCTTGAGAGTGCCCTTAGGTTTGAATTTCTGTATGCTCTGTTGTAAATGAAATCAGTTGTTTGAAAAGAGGTTAGGAGATATCTACTTTATGGCCCGCTTCTTCTTGCAGGCAAAATATCTCAGCCAGGGCTCTGGAGCTGGGCATGGGGATAATGACAAGCTTCTCTCTCAGTGACACTCTTAAGAGCTTAGAATGTGGGATGGGGCACCAGTGTGAGGTGGAACAATCAACTCATGAGCCAGGGAAAGGGTGATCATGGCTGCAGTCTTCTCAGCACACTGTGCCTAAGGTAGAGCTGCTGTCCCATGTGGGAGCTGGATGGAAGAATGGAACACTCATTTCTCAACTGAAGTCCCCTGAGTGAGACTCAGGCTCAGCAACATGTAGCTGGATGCAGGATGAGAAATGTTGACATACTTCTGCTTCCAGGGAGAAAGTACTCTGACAGGGAGCTGCAGCAGTCTGGAGTGGCATATCTCTACCTAGCTGAGTGAGGAGGGGAAAGTGTGAGAGTAGTCTTGCTTAAATACCACAGACTCTTGCCTTGTTAATCAAATTTTTGTAGATTTTCTTGAATGGGTGTTTCTTTATTTGCTGTTTGTTCTTAGTACCATTTCCAGAGGCTTTTAAGGATTGTTTTTAAAACTAATTTTCCCTAGTTTCAATGGGGATTGGGTCAGCAAAGCTGTTCTGCTATCATACCAGTGGCCTGTCCTGCCTTACTCATTGATAGTATCTCATTGTCTGTCACATGGGTTGCAGATGTTTTCTTCAAGTCTAATTTTTTTTTAATTTTAAATAATGATCTTTCTTTAAATATTAAGATATACTTTATCGTAGAATGTTTTGTGCTCTTTTGGGTAGATGCCTAATAGTGCTATTGCTGGATCGAATGGTATTTCTATTTTTAGCTCTCTGAGGTAT
>NW_012153286.1:155114-157256 GCF_000956105.1 Propithecus coquereli | reverse complement strand
TTTCTTTTTTGTCTTGCTGAGGAAGGACTTCCTAACTCCATTTTATTTTAATAAATTCTGTAATGATTTTGTGCTTTTTTTAATTGTGAAGAAAAATAGCAAAATAGTTTCAGAATTGCTATTCCCATATCCCTTCAAACAACAAGCCTAGTAAGAAGAGTTCAAGATATTCTTGCTGTTCGGTTTTATTCTTTATGCTAAGACTATATAGCCAATGAACCATGTTCAAAAAATACTGGGCTTAATATTTTCCCCCCTTGAGTATAGTTGTTAGTCATTTCAAATATAGTTGGATTCATTTGTTTTCATTTTGTTTTAGGATTTTTCTTTTATCCTTGTTGATTTTATCTTTTTCATATGTAGAACATTAACATGATTACCCAAGTCAACGCTATTAAAAGATATACACAAGAAGAATAAACTTTCCTTTTTTCCCTACCTCTTTCACTTAACTCCTTATAGGTAACTAATTTTGTTCATTTCTGTTTTATCTTTTCTGCATTTCTTTCTGTAGAAACACATGTGTTCTTTCATGTGCTCTTGTTTTCCTTTATTTCATACACATAAGTTAGTATAGTATGAACTCTTCTGCACTATGATTTTTTTCACTTAAAAATAAGTGTATCCTGGAAATAGAGAAATGTGTAATTTTGTATTAGATTTTTGATCCTTTGTTCCTCAGTTTTAAGGGTTATGTATATATTAGAGATATTAACCCTTAATCTTCAATATATGTTGCAAATATTTTCTCAGCTTATTAGTTGCTTTTTGATTTTTTTATGATTTTTAACCATGTAAAAAGTTTTTTAATTGTAAAATTTATGAAGTCAAATTTATCAATTTATTTTTTAAAAAAATGTCTTGTTTTGAGTCATATTAGGAAATCTTTCCCCTCACTGAGGCTAAAGAGAAATTCTCCCATGGTTTCTCCTAATACTTGATTAGGTTCATTTTTTTTGTGTTTAGACTCCTATATATTTGGAATTTATTGTTGTGCATAATGTTAGAAATGGATCTACTTTATCTTTTTCTAAATAGCTTTCCAGTTGTCTAAACACCATTTATTAAAAGGTCCATCTTTATTCCAAAGATTCAAGATGCCGTCTTTATCTTGTACTAAATTTTCATACCAATTTGGACCTATTTTTGTAGTTTCTATTTATTTCATTGGTCTATTTGTCCATTTGTGCACCAGTATCACACTGTTTTACTTAAAGGCATTTTATTGTATATTTTAATGTCTAGTAGGGCTACTTCCCTCTCTAGGTTTGTTTGTTTCTTTGTTTTAGTGTTTTCCTGGCTATTCTTTCATGTTTGGTTTTTCATGTGAACTTAGAATCGGGGATGGACGTGGTGGCTCATGCCTGTAATCCCAGCACTTTGGAGGGCAAGATGGGAGGGTCACTTGAGCCCAAGAGTTTGAGGTTGCAATGAGCTATGATTACTCCACTGCACTCTAACCTGGGTGACAGAAGGAGACCCTATCTCATGAATAAATGAATAAATAACTTAGTATCAGCATGTCTAGGTCCATAAAGAAGATTACTAGTGTTTTTATTGGGATTATGATACATTTATAATTTAGGGAGAACTAACATCTTTATGAAGTTGAGTCATCCTATCCAAAAACAAAGGAGGCCATTCCATATGCTCAGGTCTTCATTTGTGCCTTTCAGGAGTGTTTAAACTTTTTCTTGTATAGGTTTTATACATTTCCAATTGTTTATTCCAAAATATTTTATCTTCTTTGCTGCTATTATAAATGGTATTTTCTCTACTATCATGTCCTCTGGCTATTGTTTATATATATGAAAGTTACTGATTTCTGTATATTAATTTTATATCCTGATACTTTGATGAATTATATTATTTTTGAGGTAGTTTTATCATTAATTCTTTAGGGGTTGGCAAATCTGCAGGAGTTGGCAATCTTCTACAGATAACTAGAGAATAAATATTTTAAACTTGATGGGTCAAGGGGAAAAATTGAGATTATATAGATATCTATATCATAAGAGAATAAAAAATTCTCACAAAATTTTTCTTAATGAAATTCAAAATGCAAAATAGAGTACAATTTTCTTGTTTGTAATAGTTATTTCCTCATTATTTATTTTGTAGCTTTTTGCTTTCTCTGTTTTA
>NW_012153286.1:151905-152201 GCF_000956105.1 Propithecus coquereli | reverse complement strand
AATCACTACAGCCTGGTAGTACAGCTTAAAGTCAGGTAAACTGATACCTCCCAGTTTGTTCTTTTTACTTAAGATTGCTTTTGCTATACGAGGTCTTTTCTGGTTCCATACAAAGCGTAGAATTATTTTTTCCAAATCTGTGAAGAATGATAATGGGATTTTAATAGGGATATCATTAATTCTGTAGATCACTTTAGGTAGTATGGACATTATAACGATATTGACTCTACCAATCCATGAGCAAGGTAGGTTTTTCCATCTGTTTACATCTTCTACAATTTCTTTTTTTAGTGTTT
>NW_012153286.1:142458-148046 GCF_000956105.1 Propithecus coquereli | reverse complement strand
TTTTAAATTTAATTTTTAAATTTATAGTTGACACATAATAATTGTACATATTTATAGGGTACAATGTGATATTTCAATGCATGTATACACAGTATAATGATCAAGTTGGGGTAATTACCACATCCATCAATATAAACATTTATCATTTCTTTGTGGTTGCAACATTCAAAATCTTCTCTTCTAGCTATCTTGAAATATCCACTATATTGTTTTTCTTTCAGTTTTTTTTTTTTTTTTTAGAGACCAGGTGTCACTCTGCTGCCCAGTCTGGAGTGAAGTGGCACGATCATAGCTCACCGTAACCTCAGACTTGGGCTCAAGCAATCCTCCCACCTCAGCCTACCAAGTAGTTAGGACTATGAGTATCTGACACCACATCTGGCTAATTTTTTGTAGAGGCAGGGTCTTGCTGTGTGTTCCCAGGCTGGTCTCAAACTCCTGGCCTCAAGTGATCCTCTCACCTCAGCCTCCGAAAGTGCAGGCATTATAGGTGTGAGCTGCCACGCCCAGCCTTCATCCTATCTAACTGTAATTTCGTGCCCATTGACCAACCTCTTCTGGTGTCCCCTCCATTCCCCCCACCCCCAGCCTCTGGTAACCACTATTCTGCTTTCTACTTCTATGAGGTCAATTTAAGATTCCACGTAGGAGTGAGAGGATGCGTTGCTTGTCTTTCTGTGTCTGGCTTATTTCACTTAACATTATGTCCTTCAGATTCATCCATGTTGTTGTTGCAAATAACAGGATTTCATTCTGTTTTATGGCTGAAAAGCATTCCATTATGTATATGTACCACATTTTCTTTATCTATTCATCCAATGATAGACACAGGTTGACTCCAAATCTTGGCTATTGTGACTAGTGCTGTAGTAAACATGGGAGTGCAGATATCTTTCTGATATACTGATTTCCTTTCTTTTGGATATATAACTAGCAGTGGGATTTCTGGATCGTACGTTAGTTCTATTTTTAATTTTTTGAGGAAACTCCATACTGTTTTTAATAATGGTTGTACTAATGTACATCCCAACTGTCAGTGTGCAAGGATTCCCTTCCTTCTGCATTCTCTCCAACTCCTGCTATCTTTTGTCTTTTGATAATAGCCATTCTAACTGAGGTGATATCTCATTGTGGCTTCTGATGATTAGTGATGTTGAGTATTTTTATATATATATCCGTTGCCCATTTGCACATCTTTTGAGAAATGTCTATTCATGTCCTTTGTCTGCTTTTTAATGGGGTTATTTTTAGTTTTTGAATTGTTTGAGTTCCTTGTAAATTCTGGATATTAACCCCTTGTCAGATGTGTAGGTTGCAAATACTTTCTCCCATTCTGTAGGTCGTTTCTTCACTTTATTGATTGTTTCCTTTGCTGTGCAGGAGCTTCTTAGTTTGATGAGATCTCATTTGTCTACTAATGCTTTTGTTGCTTGTGCTTTTGAGGTTTTATTAAAAAAATCATTGCCTGGTCCAGTTTCATGAAGTGTGTCCCCTATGTTTTCTTCTAGTAGTTTCACAGTTTCAGGTCTTACATTTAAGTCTTTAATCTATTTAGAATTGGTTTCTGGAGCCAAGATGGCGGTTGAGAAAAGCCGCCAGTCAGAGTGTCTCTGCAAAAAAGACCAATTTTAGGAGAAAGAGAAAAAAATAAACTAGTAGAGAAACATGGATCGAGTAAGGGTCGGAAGGAAGGGAGCCTGAAACTACAGGAGACTCCACGGGAAGACGTTGTGGAGGAGAACTGGAAGGAGAAAGATCCCTGAGAGGCTTGGAGACCAGGGACAAGGGTAGGTGGAGCAGATAACTTTCCCCTCCCTTGCATCTCAGACTGTTGGTGGGCTCCTGAGCGGTTATAGAGACCTGCCAACACCAGGCCAGAGATGGCTGCCGCCAGTGAGCAGTGGCCTCTTGCGGACACGGCGCCGGGCTCCCAGCTCCCTCGGGGCACCTTCCAGCATGAAGACCAGAGCCTATCAGCAAATGCCATATTGCTCCATTCTCTCCTTCCACCTCCCTACCCGTGGGTTCCCAGAGAGACAATTTAGCCATCACACGGAGGCATCTCTAAGGAATGGTTTCTTTCCTTTTGGGGCCCTACAGCACACTGAGGAGTACACAGATTGCAAGCTCCCTGCCTGCCAGCACTCCCACGTGCTGCTTGCCTCGGGACTCCAGGAGAGCTGGGGAAAATCTGGAGGTGGAGTGAAATCGATCCAGCTTGGGCACCCTGTAGGTGATTCAAGACCAGCACCCATCCCCCTGGCAGGGTCAGGGATTGATCTCCAGGGTCCAGGGGACAGGCCTGCAGAACAGACCCCATAAATGCAGGTCACGATCGCACTGCCCCAGGGCACAGAAGGGAGATCTGTAAAAGAGCCTACTGAGGACTGTGTGCTTTCAGGGGCAGATCAGCATGCCTGAGTGGCAACCTTGCTCCCAAAAGAGGGCTGTGCACCCAGCTCAGGCTGAGATCCTTGGTAGGGAACCTCCTGGCCCATGTCACAGCCAGGGGAGATCCATTAGCCTGAGGTTCCGCTTGCTGGCAGAGGCCTGGGAGAAGGGGAGGGTGGAAGGGAGTGAGACCTGCTCCAGAGTTCTGGTTTTGGACAGCCCCACCCTCCAAGCCCAGACTTTCAGCTGAGTGGAGCCATTTCAGCCCCACTCGGCAGCTTTGCACAGAAGCAAAGAACAGACCTTTGACCCCTGCTAACAGCAGTTGTGGAGCCTGAGGGCAGGCTTACCCAACCCAGACCCACCCAGAATCACTCTTGGACCTGCCCCCACTCAGGTGGCGAATAAGGACACACTTGGAAGTCCCAGGGACCCACCGACCACCCAAGGCACAAAAGGGCCTCTCTAGAAGAACAAGAGCTGGCTACAGGACCCAAAAACAGCACTGCAGCTCACTCATCCCAGAAAGTGCCACCTACTGACAGGGAGGTCATCCTGCACACCCTTTTACTGCATCTACTGATTCATCATGAAGGGTGTGGTCGAATCTGACCCACAAACACCACCTACTGGCTCAGAGACTAAACAGGGCGTGTCATTATGAAAACGAAAATCTAAAGGCAAGAAGGAACAACTGATCCAGAGGGGAAGGAACCAGAGAAAGAACTCTGGAAGTATGAAGACTCAAACGGAAAGCACACCCCCGAAGAGGAACAACAGCTCCCCAGCAACTGACATTAACCAAACTCAGAACACTAAAATGACAGAAGAATTTCAAACATGGATTGTAAGAAAACCAAAAGATATGCAAGAAAAAATGGATTACCAACACAAGAAACCACAAAAAAAATCCAGGACTTGGAAGAAAAATTCACTAAAGAAACTGAAATATAAAAGAAAAATCAAACCAATTTCCTGGAAATGAAGGACTTATTCAGGGAACTACAAAACACCGTGGGAAGCCTCAAGAAAAGAGTAGATCAAACAGAAGAAAGAATCTCAGAGATTGAAGACAACTCCTACCAATTAAATAAGTCAGTCACAGAAATCGAGCAGAAAATTAAGAGAAAAGAAATAAGCCCACAAGAAATGTGGGATTATGTGAAAAAACTGAACCTGAGGGTGACAGGGGTTCTGGAAGGTGAAGAAGAAAACACTCAAGGGCTGGATAAGCTATTTGAAGAATTAATAGAGAAGAATTTCCCAGGCCATGCTAAAAATCTAGATATACAGGTACAAGAAGCTCAACGGACCCCAGGGAGATTCAACGCAAATAGGAAGACACCACGTCATGCAGTCATCAGATTGAGCAAAATATCCACTAAAGAGGTCCTTCTATGAGCTGTAAGGTGAAAGAAACAGGTAACATATAAGGGAAAGCCCATCAGAATAATTCCAGATTTCTTAACTGAAACCCTACAAACAAGAAGAGACTGGGGCCCTATTCTCACTCTTCTGAAACAAAATAATGCCCAGCTTAGAATCTTGTACCCTGCAAAACTAAGTTTCATATATGAAGGAGACATAAAGACATTCTCAGATAAGCAAAGACTGTGGGAATTCACCAAGACAAGACCAGCTCTCCAAGAAGTACTCACAACAGAATTACACAAGGATTAGCTCAATAAACACTCTCGAATGTGAAACCACTCAAAAGTTAAAGATCAAAGGCTAGATTCCACAATGGCTCAAGATAGAAAGCAAAGCAACAAAATGCAACCCAACAGAATGAACAGTAATTCACCCCACTTATCAGTTCTCTCAATAAATGGAAATGGCTTGAAGTCCCCTCTCAAGAGACATAGGGTGGCCGAATGGATAAAAAAAACAAGCCAAGCATCTGCTGTCTCCAGGAAATGCATCTAACCTGGAAGAATGCATTTAGACTCAAGGTAAAGGGGTGGAAATCAATATTTCAAGCAAATGGAAGACAAAAGAAGGGTGGTGTGGCAATTTTGATCTGATAACTTAGTTTTTAAATCAACAAAAGTAACGAAAGACAAAGAGGGTCACTATATAATGGTGAAAGGTACAGTTCAACAAGAAGACATAACAATTCTAAATATGTATGCACCCAACTTAGGTACACCAGATTCATAAAGCAAACTCTACTTGATCTAAACAAATTGATAGACAACAACACCATAATAGTCGGAGACTTCAACACCCCACTGACAGCACAGGACAGATCCTCCAAACAGAAAATTAACAAAGAAATAATGGACTTAAACAAAACTCTAGAGAAAATAGGCTTCCCTGACATTTACAGGACATTCTACCCAAAAACCACTGAATACAGGTTCTTCTCATCAGCTCATGGGACATTCTCTAAGATTGACCATATTCTAGGACACAAAGCATGTCTCAAAAAATTTAAAAAAATAGAAATGATACCATGCATCGTCTCAGATCACAGTGGAATAAACACAGAAATCAACCTCAACAGAAACTCTCATCTCTACACAAAGTCATGGAAATTAAACAACTTTCTGCTGAATGATTCCTTCATAAATGAGGAAGTAAAGATGGAAATCAAAAGATTCTTTTAACTAAGTGACAAAGGTGACACAAGTTACCAAAATCTGTGGGACACAGCCAAAGCAGTCCTGAGAGGAAAGTTTATTTACATAAATGCCTATATCCAAAAGTCAAAAAGATCACAAATAGACAACCTAATGAATCGACTCAAAGAACTCGAAAAAGAAGATCAGACCAACCCCAACCCCAGCAGAAGAAGGGAAATGAATAGGCTCAAATCAGAACTAAATGAAATTGACAACAGGGAAAGTATATGGAAGATTGATAAAACAAAAAGTTGGTTATTTGAAAAAATAAACAAAATTGACACGCCTTTGGCTAAACTAATGAAAAACAGAAAAGAAAAATCCCTGATAAGCTCCATCAGTAACAAAAAAGGAGCAGTTACAACTGATGCCATGCAAATTCAAGATATAATTTGTGAATATCACAAAAACCTTTATGCACACAAGCTGGAAAATATGGAGGAAATGGACAAATTTTTAGAAACACACAGCCTCCCTAGGCTCAACCAGGAAGAAATATAATTCCAGAACAGACCAATATCAAGGACTGAAATTGAAACAGCAATAAAAAACATTCCAAAAAAGAAAAGTCCC
>NW_012153286.1:134002-139351 GCF_000956105.1 Propithecus coquereli | reverse complement strand
ACCAGAATCTACTTACAACTCGGGAAAATCAACAAGAAAAAATCAAACGACCCTATCAAAAAGTGGGCAAAGGACATGAACAGAAACTTTTCAAATGAAGACAGAATAATGGCAAAAAAACATATGAGAAAATGCTCAACATCTCTAATCATCAGGGAAATGAAAATCAAAACCACAATGAGATATCATTTATCTCCAGTGAGGCTGACCTTTATCAAAAAGTCCCAAAACAATAAATGTCGGCGTGGATGGGGAGAGATAGGTACACTTATACACTGCTGGTGGGACTGCAAACTAGTGAAACCTCTGTGGAAAGCAATATGAAGATACCTTAATGAGATACAATTAGAAGTACCATTCGATCCATCAATCCCATTCCTCCGCATCTACCCAAAAGACCAAATGATATTGTATAAGAAAGACACCTGCACCGGAATGTTTATAGCAGCACAAGTCACAATTGCAAAGATGTGGAAAGAACCCAAGTGTCCATCAATACATGAGTGGATTAATAAAATGTGGTATATGTATACCATGGAGTACTATTCAGCTTTAAGAAACAATGGTGATATAGCCCCCTTATATACTCCTGGATAGAGCTCGAACGCATTCTACTAAGTGAAGTATCCCAAGAATGGAAAAACAAGCACCACATGTACTCACCATCAAATTGGTATTCACTGATCAACACATAGGTGTACATATAAGAATAACATCTATTGGATGTCGGGCTGGGGTGAGGGGGGAGGGGGAGGAGTCGACGGATATATGCATACACAAAGAATGCAATGCGCACCATCCGAGAGATGGACATGCTTGAAACTCGGACTCGGGGTGGAGGGGGGCTAAGGGCAACATACGTAACCTAAACATCTGTACCCCCATAATATGCTGGAATAAAAAAAAAGGAAGACCCCAAAGGCAATCACAGCAACAACAAAAATAAATAAATGGGGCCTGATCAAATTAAAAAGCTTCTGCACAGCCAAAAAAACTGTCACAAGAGCAAACAGACAGCCTACAGAATGGGAGAAAAGTTTTGCATGCTACAAATCCGATGAAGGGGTGATAACTAGAATCTACTTAGAACTCAGAAAAATCAACAAGAAAAAATCAAACAACTCTATCAAAAAGCGGGCAAAGGACATCAACAGAAACTTTTCAAAAGAAGACAGAATAATGGCCAAAAAACATGAAAAAACGCTCAACATCTCTAATCATCAGGGAAATGAAAATCAAAACCACAATGAGATATCACTTATCTGAAGCGAGACTGGCCTTTATCAAGAAGTCCCAAAAGAATAAATGTTGGTGTGGATGCGGAGAGACGGGAACGCTCATACACTGCTGGTGGGACTGCAAACTAGTGCACCCTCTGTGGAAAGCAATATGGAGATCCTTAAAGAGATACAATTAGAAGTACCATTCGATGCAGCAATCCCATTACTGGGCATCTACGCAAAAGAACAAATGATACTCTATAAGAAAGACATCTGCACCTGAATGTTTATAGCAGCACAATTCACAATTGCAAAGATGTGGAAAGAACCCAAGTGTCCATCAATACATGAGTGGATTAATAAAATGTGGTATATGTATACCATGGAGTACTATTCAGCTTTAAGAAACAATGGTGATATAGCACCTCTTGTATATTCCTGGATAGAGCTGGAACGCATTCTACTAAGTAAAGTATCACAAGAATGGAAAAACAAGCACCACATGTACTCACCATCAAGTTGATATTAACTCATCACACATAAGTGCACATATAAGAATAACATCTATTGAATGTCGGGCAGGGGGCTGGCGGGGAAGCGACGGGTATATGCATACACAAAGAGTGCAATGCACACCATCTGAGGGATGGGAACACTTGAAACTTGGACTGGGGGGGAAGGGCGGCAAGGGCAACATACGTAAGCTAAACATCTGTACCCCTATAACATGCTGAAATAAAAAAAAAGATAAAAAAAAGAATTGGTTTTTGTATATGGTGAGAGATGGGGTCTAGTGTCATTCTTTTGCATGTGGATATCCAGTTTTCCTAGCACTATTTATTGAAGAGACTTTCCCTTCCCCAATGGGTGTTCATGGCGCCATAGTCAAAAATCAGTTGTCTATAAATGCATGGATTTATTTCTGGGTTCTCTATTCTGTTCCATTTATCTATGTGTCAGTTTTTATTCCAGTACCATGCTATTTTGGTTACTATAGGTTTATAGTGTATTTTGAAGTCAGATAAAAACAATGCAAAAGATCAAGAAAATAAAGATAAACAAAATTGACAGACTTTTAGCTGGACTAACAAAGAAAAAAAGAGAGAACACTTCAATAAATAAAATCAGAGCTAAAAAAGGAGACATTATAGCTGATAGCATAGAAATACAAAGGATTATAATAGAATGCTACAAACAACTATGCGCCATCAAATTGGACAACCTAGAAGAAATGGATAAATTCCTGGGCACATACAACTTACCAAAACTGAATCATGAAGAAATAGAAAACCTGAGAAGAGCAATAGTGAGTAATGATATTGAATTATTAATGTAAAGTCTTCCATCAAAGAAAATCCCAGGATCTGACAATCTCACTGCTGAATTCTACCAAACATTTTAAGAAGAGCTAATGCCAATTCTACTCAAACTATGCCAAAAACTGAAATAGAATTAAATTCTCCTTAACTCATTCTATGAAGCCAGTGTCACTCTGATACTAAAACCAGACAAGGGCACAGGAAAAGAAAACCACAGACCAATATCTCTAATGAACATAGATGCAAAAATCCTTAACAACATACTAGCAAACTGAATCAAACAGCACATTAAAAAGATTATTCACCATGATCAAGTGAAATTCATCCCAGGGATGCAAGAATGGTTCAACAAAGGCAAATCAATATATGTGATACATCACACTAACAATCAAAGACAAAAACCATATGATCATTTCAATAGATGCTGAAAAGCATTCTATAAAATTCAACATCCTTTCATGATAAAAATCGTCAACAAACTGGGTATAGATGGAACACACCTCAAAACAATAAATACCGTATATGACAAACCCACAGCTAACATCATACTGAATGGGGAAAAATTGAAAGCTTTTCCTCTAAGATCTGGATCAAGACAAAGATGCCCACTTTCACCACTTCTATTCAACATAGTACTGAAAGTCTTAGCGAGAGCAATTAGGCAAGAGAAATAAAGGGTATCTAAATTGGAAAGGAGGAAGTCAAATTGTCCTTGTTTGCAGATGACATGATCATATATACAGAAATCCTAAAGACTACACCAAAACTCTGTTAAAAGTAATAAGTGAATTTAGTAAAGTTGTAGAATACAAAGTCAACATACAAAAATCAGTAGCATTTCTACACACCAATAGTGAACCTTGTGAAAAACAAATCAAGAAAGAAATTCCAAATATAATAGCTATAAAATTAATTAAAAATCCTAAGAATAAACTTAACTGAAGAGGTGAAATATCTCTGCAATGAAAAATATTAAACATTGATGAAAGAAATTGAAAAGGACACAAATAAATGGAAAAGCATCCCATGTTCATGGACTTCAAGGATTAATATTGTTTAAATGGCTATACTACCCAAAGTTATCCAAAAACTTAATGCAATCCTTATCAAAATACCAATGACATTCTTCACAGAAATAGAAAAAAATCTTAAAATGCATATGGAAATGCAAAAGACCCCAGATAGCCAAAGGAATCTCATACAAAAAGAACAAAGTTGAAGGTTGTTTTTTTAAAAAATTTCCAGGTGGGAGCCCTCCCCCTTTTTTGTTAATACTTTCTAGTTTTATTGCATTATGATCATTGTTGTTTATAATATTTTTACTTTATGAAAGTTACCGATCTTTGAGACCTAACATGTGACCAATTTCTTGTGACTTTCATGGACACCTGAGAAGAACGTATATTCTTTAATATTATTGTGTAACCAATAAGCTCAACATTATCAATTATGTTGTTTAGGTTCTCTGTATTATTACAGTAGTCCCCCCTTATGCACAGGAATATGTACCAGGACCCACAGTGGATGCCTGAAACTGTGGATAGTACCAAACCCTATATACACTATATGTGAGAGTTGATCTGATAACTGAGGCTGCTACTAAGTGACTAATGGGCAGGTAGTATATACAGTATGGATATGCTGAACAAAGGGATGATTTACATCATGGGAGGGACGGAGCAGTATGGCACAAGATTTCATCATGCTATGCAGAACAGCACACGATTTAAAACGTATGAATTATTTATTTCTGGAATTTTCCATTTAATATTTTCAGACCATAGTTGAACACATGTAACTGAAACCATGGAAAGTGAAACCATGGATAAGGGGGAACTACTCCACTTATTTTGCCTAGTTGATCTGTCTTATACTGAGAGGGGTATATTAATGTCTCCTATCATTAGTGTGTTTTTTCTATGGCTCTTTGCATCTCCTGTATTGTCTGCTTCATAAAGCTGGTTGCTGTGTTATTTGATTCATTTTGAATTGAGCTTTTAGCATCAAAAAGCATCTTTCTTTGTCACATTCAGTGTTTTTTGGCTTGAATTCTACTTTGACATATAATTATTACCCCAATTTCTTATTGTTTCCATTTGGCTGGTATATCTCTATTTCTTCTTTTATTTTTGACTTTTTTCAATTATTTTGTTTTCTGTGGTCTCTTATATGCAGCTTATAATTAGGTCTTGCTTTCCGAATCATATTGAACATCTTCTTTTAATAGGTAAATTAAGGCCATTCACATTTATCGTTCTATTGTTTTTCTCAATTTAGTCATAATCTTATAAGAATGTACATTATATTATATTTTATGTTTCTTTATAAGATGTGCATTCTATGCTTATTTATTTATTTAAGTATTTAGGAAGGTTTGTATTTTTATAGTGGTTAAATTTGTACTTAAACCTTAAAAAACTTTTTATTTTGAAGTAATCATAGAATCACAAGAAGTTTAAAAAATAGTACAGAGAGGATTCTTGTACCCATCACATAGCTTCCCCTAAGAATAACATTTTACTTAACTGTTGTAGTTACACATTTAAAAAAATGCTTATAAGCACATTAGTACAGAATTCCCTAAGTTCTGATTGTTTTAAAACTTTTTATTTTTCCATAGCCTTGATATTTAAAGACTAGCTTCACTGGATATAAAATCCTTGGTTCATACTTCCATTCCTTGAATTTCTTGAAAATGCTGTTTCATTGTTGCCTTGCTTTGTATGTTGTTTTTGTAAAGCCTGACACCAGATTAATTTATTTGCCCTTTTAAGTTATTTGATTATTTTTCCCAAGGCCTTAAGTTTATA
>NW_012153286.1:131429-132033 GCF_000956105.1 Propithecus coquereli | reverse complement strand
AAGTTAGATTTTATTCCCATCTTCTTTACCATCAACATTCTCTACCATGATTAACTTTAATAATATTAAAAAAATAACTGTTTTAAATGAATGAAAGATCTAAAGACTGATATCTAGACAGGGTTCAGCACACTAAGGGCCTGTTTTCAAACTACGGAGGTCTCAGTCCTGCAGGCTTTAGGCTTCAGTTCCACTGAACTTGATTGTGGGGTTTTTTTTATCATTTTGTTTATTTATTTATTTATTCATTCATTCATTCCATGGTATTGTGAAGGTACAAACATTATGGTTACACTTTATGTCTTTACCTCACCCAAGTGCGGGTTAAAGGCATGCCCTTCCCCCCCCTACAGTGCTCCCCAAGTCCTTTAATTGTGGATTTACCCCCCATCCCCCTAATCCCTAGAGAGTATTTCTGCCATGTGATTACCCTAGTGTTGATCAGTTAGCACCAATTTGATGGCGAGTACAAGTGGAGCCCGTTCTTCCGCTCTTGTGGTGCCTCACTATGGATAATGGGCTTAAGTTTAATCCAGGAAAGTATAAGAGGTGCTAGATCACTGTCATTTCTTATGATTGAGTAATATTCCATTGTAAACATATA
>NW_012153286.1:128417-129739 GCF_000956105.1 Propithecus coquereli | reverse complement strand
TGGTGAATTATTTTTTTGATGTGCTGCTGAATTCTATTTGCTAAAATTTTGTTGAGGATTTTTGCATCTATATTCATGAGGGATATTGGTCTTTAGTTTTCTTTTTTTGTTGTGTCCTTTCCTGGCTTTGGTATCAAGGTAATATTGGCTTCGTAGAATGAGTTAGGAAGGATGCCGTCTTTCTCAATATTGTGCAATAATTTCTGTAGTATAGGTGTGAGTTCATCTTTGAATGCTTGGTAAAACTCTGGAGTGTAGCCATCTCATCTGGGACTTTTACGTTTTGGGAGGTTTTTGATTCCTGCTCCAATTTCTGATCTTGAGATTGGTCTATTCAGATATTCTGTTACCTCTTGGGTGAACTTAGGCAGGTTGTATGTTTCCATGAATTTTTCCATTTCTTCCTCGTTATATAGTTTTTGGGCATATAGGTTTTTGTAGTAATCAAAAATAATGTTTTGTATTTCTGTGGCGTATGTTGTGACCTCTCCTTTTCATTTTTGATTGAGTTTATTAGAGACCTTTCCCTTTGGATTCTAGTCAATCTGGCAAGAGGGGTGTGAATTTTGTTTATCTTTTCAAAAAACCAGCTTTTGGTTCTGTTGATCTTGCGTATAGTTCTCTTGTTCTCAATTTCGTTTAGTTCTGCTTTGATCTTAGTTATTTCTTTTCTTCTGTTTGGATTGGGATTGGTTTGCTCTTCCTTTTCCAAGTCCTTGATTCTATTTATTAGGTTGTCGATTTCTCAACTTTCCGTTTTTTGGATATGAGCATTTATTGATATTAGTTTTCCTCTCAGGAATACTTTTGCTGTATCCCACAGGATTTGATAGCTTGTTTCTCCATTATCATTTAGTTCAAAGAAGTCCTTGATTTCCATCTGTATTTCCTCCTTGACCCAGTTGTTAGTCAACAATAGATTGTTTAATTTCCATGACTTTGTGAGGTGGCGAGTCTTTCTGTTGGAATTGAACTCTAATTTTAAACCACTATGGTCTGAGAAAGTACATGGTATAATTTCTATTTTTCTGAATTTGTTGAGGTCTGATTTGTGTCCTAGTATGTGGTCAATTTTGGAGAAAGTTCCGTGGGCTGATGAGAAGAATGTAAATTCAGCTTTATTTGGGTGGAATGTTCTGTACAGATCTGTCAGACCCTTTTGTTCAAGAGCTCTGTTTAAGTCCATTATTTCTTTGCTTATTTTCTGTTTGGATGATCTGTCTAGTTCATTCGGTGGAGTGTTGAAATCCCCTGTTACTATGGTGTTATTGTTTATCATGTTGTTTAGATCAGACAAGGTTTGCTTTATGTAACTGGGTGCT
>NW_012153286.1:114883-124235 GCF_000956105.1 Propithecus coquereli | reverse complement strand
ATCCTAAGGTTCTGTTTCTTTACATAATCCCACATATCTTGAAGGCTTTGGTGTTGTCTCTTGCGTCTGAGTTCTTTTTCTTCATCTGATTTGTTCAGTGCGAAGACAGTGTCTTCAAGCTCTTAAATTCTTTGCTCTGCATGATCCATTCTGTTCTTTAGGGTTTCCATTGTATTTTGAAGTTCCCTAAATTCCTTCTTCATTGACAAAATTTCTGTTTAGTTTTTCCTTAGTATTTCAATTTCTTTGGAAATTTTTTTTTCATTTCCTGGATTGTTTTCCTGGTTTCTTTATGTTGTGATTCTATTTTCTCTTCTATTCCATTCAGTTTCCTTACAATCCATAATCAGAATTCTTCCTCTGTCAGCTTAATTGTATCCTGTACATTGGTATCTGTTTGTGGAGATCGAATATTTTCTTTTGGAGGTGGCTTTTCTTTCTCATCTGTCGTGTTTCCTGTGTTCTTTCATTGATTCTTTCTCATCGGGCTACTTTGTCAAGGACTGGATGTGCTATGACTGGTTTATGAACTTAATTTTTGGGCTCCAAAGGGAAGATCCTTGGCAGAGCTGTAGAGATGTTCCCTGGTCTTGTGCTGTCTTGGTGGGGTTTTGGCCTGTTGGGGTATCACTGGCCTGTTGTCTGCTCCTTCTGCTTACAGAGATTAGTGGGTTTCTTTTCCTTGCTTAGCTTTCCAGGAGTTGGGTCACTTTTGAGTGTGTGATTCCGCTATCGACTACTTGGTTGAGGTGGAAGGTGCTGGGTTTAGCTATGAGGTTGCTCTCTCTTTTGTTGTTTGAATTTTGCGTGGAGGGGTCAGTTGTCAAGATATTCCAGGACCTTTGAATTGAAATCTAAAATCCCACATGGGACATACAAAAGCCTGAGTCTTTGGGAAATGTTTTGCCACACCCAAGGCCTACTTGAGCCTTATTACCACTTAAGATGTGGTGAGAAGAGCAGCGGGAATCAGCGTGCCTGAGGCAGTATTCTTCAGAAATTGCTTGATCTGTAGCTAGGAGAGAGCTGCTAATATGTTATTCAGGGCTTATTAGGCACGCTTGTGGAGAAATTCCTAATGAGTATGCCAGTTGGTCCATTGCTGAGGACTCTGGTCGAGATTTTCCTTCCCGACCACTAACCCCTAAGATGACTAAAGCCTGGGCACCAAGTGCAAGCTTTTGTGTTATGTTCTTGTCAGGTGTTCAAAACTGATCAGCTGTATTGCGCCAACACACTGTCCCCTTTTGCTTAGATCCAATGTCATACAGATTCGGGCTAGTCCTATGGGGAAAGTATTTTTTCTTCTATCTCCCTACTTTCAGGGACGGGCTCTGTCCTGGAGGGCTGTGGGAGGGGTGTTGGCTGAGACTGTCACAAGGCCCGGCCTGAAAAACGTCTTCTCTCGTTTCTTTCCTCCTCCGAGGGCGGGTTTTCACCTGCCAGAGGGGCAGATAACCCCCCAGACTGAGGGAAGGGTGCTTCCTGGGGCTACCTGGCGTCTCAGCCCATGAAGTGGCTACCCTTATTATTCCACCCCTTCAATAGCAGGGTTGACTAGCTCGAAAGAAGTACACACTTCACGGATGCTAGAGAGGTCTGGCCTTGGACCCCTGAGGGACCCAGACCAGAAATCAGCCTGTCCTGCTATTCCACCCCAGCGGATGTGGGGTTAGTCCCTTTAGTATGCAATATCGGTGGTCAGATCATAGTCAAGGGTCATCCACCTCTCCCACAGGGTCACAGTCCAGAGAACAGCTTCCCTTGTTCCTCCGCACTGCCAAGGGTGGGGAACTAATTCCTTGGGAGTATGCGCTGATCACCAAGTCACCGCGAAAATGAGGCTACAGGACCCCGCTGGAAAAACAGCCTCCTTCACTCTCTACTCGGCCCTTCCCGCAGTGGAATCTGTCCGTTTGGCCGGCAGCTCCAGCCACCAAGTCACAGCAGAGACGTGACCGCATGTCTCAGCTTGAAGAGTGGCCTCCTTGGTCACTAGACACTCTCAAGGGTGCGCGCTGTCTCCTTGGTGCAAAACAGCCCCACTGTGGAGATTCAACAATCAGGCTGCTGCGGTCGTGGGCTACAGACACACACCCACACACATACACACTCACAGAAAGAGAGCAAAGAGGAGGAAGAAGGGAAAGAGAAGGAAAGAAGAAAAATGTATATATATATACAAAAAACAATAAAGAGCAAGTATTAAGAGAAATATGTATATAGAGAAGGGAAAAGAAAAAAAAGAAAAAAGGAAAAGGAAATGAAAAGAAAAAAGAGAAAAAGAAAAAAGAAAAGAAAAAGAGAAGAAAAAGAAAAAAGAAGAAAAAGAAAAAGAAAAGAAAAAAAGGAAAAGAAAAAACAAAACAAAACAAAACAAAAAACAAAAAAAAACCCACACAAAAAACAACTCCTTTACTTCGCCTGGAGGCAGAGGCAGGTCCTTTGGCACGATGTGTGGGTAGGGGTCGAGTTGCCTGGCGGAGGGGCTAGTTATGTCGTCTCGGATCACAACTATACAAAAAAATTTAAAAGAAAAAAAAAAATAATGGCCCCTTTACTCTGCCTAGTGGCAGAGGCCGGCCCTTTAGCGTGGTGTGTTGGGGCGGAGGTCGAATCGCTGGGCAGAGGGGGACTTATGTGTCCTGGATCACAGTTCTATAAGCAGTCTCCCACAGTTCATTCTCAGTTCCCTGACATTTTGCGGACAGCGCCAGTGACTGAGTGGAACAGGGTCGCCGGAGACCGCCTGGAAACTCGGCAGCAATATCGCTCTTTCTCTCTTTTTTGCCCTTTCGGAGGCGGGGATTTAGTCTGTGGCTGGGACAGACTCCCCAGATTCGGGAGAAAAAGTGGCTGCGCGCCACTCCTCGCAGGGCGCGACCAGCTCTGCCGCAGAGGCAGCAGCTATGACTCAGGCGGACGCCCGGGCAACAAGTCCCCGCAGTCGCAGGCTTTGGGGTCTCCGAATTGCAGCTGTCCACCCCCTGCTAGTCAGTGCTGAAGCCGACTGCACCAGGAGAGCATCTGGAGCCAGGGTCCGCCGTTGCCTATTCCCAGAGCTGCGTCCTAGGGCCACACGCTGAGCTCGCCGTGTGCCCTACCCACGGCGGCACTGCACCGATCCGCGGGAGGACTCTGTGCTGTGTCCCTCCCAGCGCCCGCGGAACTTTCAGCGATTTCCGCAGGTAGAGCCTCTTTTATGGAGTTCCTCTCCCCCGATCTAGTCCTGGCGGTCTCCTGTGGCAAGAAGCTGCCTCCAAACTCTCCCCTGTGTGCTCGGGCAGCCTCCGATCTGGGGAGTGCGCGCTCTGGCCGGTCCCTCCCCTCTGATGCCGACCCAGTGCCGCGCTCCACTGCTTTTGAAATGGACCCCGCTCCTGTCTCGGCTCCCCACCGCTTGTTGGTCTGTGCTACCACTTCGCACTGACCTCTGGCACTTCTCTGCCTGCGTGGGAGTGGGGTTTCGTGAGGGAAGAGTCGTCTTCCTGTGAGTCAGATCGCACTGCCCGGGCGAGCCCACCGCCGGGCGAGGCCCTCCCATGCTGCCTTTCCCCTTTGTCCCAACTCTCCGGTAATTTGCAACCGCTTATCCAGCTAACCTTATTCTATCTGCGGGACTGCTTGTCCCTCGCTACTTCTCTGTAGATTCACGAAGTTAATCCTGTAGGGGAGTGCCTCACTCGCGTGTGGGTGTCCGTGTTCTTCACCTCCCACTCTGGGAGCAGAGAGCCAGGAGGTCACCCCTAATCCGCCATCTTCCAGAGTCTCCTACTTTTGGTATTTTAAAGCTTATGTTATCTGAAACTAGTATAGCTACCCTTGCTTTCTTTTGACTTCCATTCACCTTGATGATAGTTTTCCATCCCTTGACCTTTAGTCTGAAGGCATCTTTGTGGATTAGATGCATTTCCTGTAGACAGCTGATACTAGGCTTGTGGATTTTTATCTACTATGCCAGCCTGTATCTCTTCAGAGGGCAGTTCAGGCCATTCACATTTATTGAGAGGATTAAGATTTGTGGTAGATTTCCATTCATATTGTTGGGTGAGATCCTGTTGTTTAGTTTTGCTCCTTGAGGCATCATGAAGTCCACGTTCTAGGCTTTAACTCTTGAATGATTTT
This sequence comes from Propithecus coquereli, assembly GCF_000956105.1. Classification (NCBI taxonomy): domain Eukaryota; kingdom Metazoa; phylum Chordata; class Mammalia; order Primates; family Indriidae; genus Propithecus; species Propithecus coquereli. The sequence continues at coordinate 120,110 of NW_012153286.1, read as the reverse complement.
ACTTTGAAGAGTGTCTATTATGCTGTTCAGTGTGTAATCCAGGACTGAGTACTTCCTGTAGGGCTGGTCTGGTGTTTGAAAAATCCATCAGTGATTGCTTGTGTGGGAAGGATTTTATTACTCCCTCGTAGATGAAGCTTAATATTGCTGGATAAAGAATTCTGGGTTGTGCATTATTCTGTTTTAGAAGATTAAGAATTGGGACCCAGTCCCTTCTGGCTTGTAGGGTTTCAGATGAGAAGTCAGCAGTTAGTCTGATCTGCTTTCCTTTATAGGTTATTTGTTGCTTTCGTCTCGCTGCTCGAAGAATTGCTTCTTTCGTGTTTACTTTGGTCAGTCTAATAACTACGTGACGTGGTGATTGCCTTTTCACGTTGAGTCTCCCAGGAGTTCTGTGTGCTTCTTGTATCTTGATGTCCAGATTTCTGGCCAGGCCTGGAATATTTTCCTCCAGTATTCCATGAAATAAGTTTTCTAGCCCTTGAATATCTTCTTCTTCTCTCTCTGGAAGACTGATGATCCTAAGGTCCTGTTTCTTTACATAATCCCACATTTCTTGAAAGTTTTGGTCTTGTCTCTTCCTTCTGAATTCTTTTTCTTCATCTGATTTGTTCAGCACGTAGACATTATCTTCAAGCTCTGAGATTCTTTCCTCTGCACGATCCATTCTGTTCTTTAGGCTTTCCACTGTGTTTTGAAGTTCTCTGAATTCCTCCTTTAGTGACGATTTCTGTTTGGTTGTTCCTTAATATTTCAATTTCTTTGGAAAATTTTTTATTCATTTCCTGGATTGTTCTTGTGGTTTCTTTATGTTAGGATTCTGTTTTCTCTTCAATTCCGTTCAGTTTCCTTACAATCCATAATCGGAATTCTTCTTCTGTCAGTTTAATTGTATCATGTACGTTGGTATTAGTTGATGGACATCGAATATTTTCTTTTGGAGGTGACTTTTCTCTCTGATCTTTCATGTTTCCTGTGTTATTTTGCTGATTATTTCTCATCAGGCTACTTTGTCAAGGACTGGAGATGCTATGACTGGTTTATGAACTTAATTTTGGGGCTCCAAAGGGATGTTCCTTGGCAGAGCTGAAGAGATGTGCCCTGGTCTTGTGCTGTCTTGGTGGGCTTTTGACCTGTTGGATTATCTTTGGCCTGTTGTCTGCTCCTTCTGTTTATAGAGATTAGTGAGTTTCTTTTCCTTGCTTAGCTTTCCAGGAGTTGGGTCCCGTTTGAGTGTGTGACTCCGCTATCGACTACTTGGTTGAGGTGGAAGGTGCTGGTTTTAGCTATGAGGTTGCTCTCCCTTTTGTTGCTTGAATTTTGCGTGGAGGAGTCAGTTGTCAAGGTATTCCAGAACCTTTGAATTGAGCTCTAAAACCCCAAATGGGACATACAAAAGTCTGAGTCTTTGGGAAATGTTTTTCCACTCCCAAGGGCTACCTACCCTTTTTACCACTTTAGATGTGGTGAGAAGAGCAGCAGGAATCGGCGTGCCTGAGACAGTATACTTCAGAAATTTCTTCATCTGTAGCTAGGAGAGAGCTGCTAATATGTTATTCAGGGCTCATTAGGCACCCTTGCGGAGGAATTCCTAAAGGGTGTGTCAATTGGTGCAATTGCTAAGGACTCTGGTCGAGATTTTCCTTTCCAGACCACTAGCCCCTAAGATGACAACAGCCTGGGCATGAAGGACAAGCTTTTGTGTTATGGTCTTGTCAGGTGTTCAAAACCGATCAGCTGTATCACGTCAACAAGCTGTCCCCTTTTGCTTAGATCCAAGGTCATACAGATTCAGGCTAGTCTTATGGGGAAAGTATTTTTTCTCCTTTCTCCCTACCTTCAGGTGCGGGCTCTGTGCTGGAGGGCTGTGGGAGGGGCGTTGGCTGAGACTGTCGCAAGGCCCGGCCTGGAAAACGTCTTCTCTCATTTCTTTCCTCCTCTGAGGGCGGGTTTTGACCTGCCAGAGGGGGAGATAACCCCCCTGACCGGGGGAAGGGCACTTCCTGGGGCTACCTGGCATCTCAGCTCAGGAAGTGGCGACCCTTATTATTCCACCCCTTCAAGGGCAGGGTTGTCTAGTTGGTAAGAAGTACACACTTCAGGGATGCTAGAGAAGCCCTGCCTAAGGCCCCTGAGGGACCTAGACCAGAAAGCAGCCTGTCTCGCTATTCCTCCCCATCAGATGTGGGGTCAGTCCCTTTGGTATGCAATATCAGTGGTCTGATCGCAGTCGAGGGTCATCCACCACCCCTACGGGGTCACAGTCCAGAGAACAGCTTCCTTTGTTCCTCCGCACTACCAAGGGTGGCGAATTAATTCTTTGGGAGGAGGCGCTGATTACCAAGTCACAGCAAAAATGAGGCTACAGGACCCCGCGGTGAAAACTGCCTCCTTCACTCTCTACTCAGCCCTTCCTGTTGTGGAGTCTGTCCGTTTGGCCGGCAGCTCCAGCTACCAAGTTGCAGCAAAGAGGTGACCACATGTCTCAGCTTGAGGAGCGGCCTCCTTGGTCACTAGACACTCTTAGGGGTGCGTGCTGTCTCTTTGGTGCAAAATAGCTCAGCTGTGGAGATTCAACAATCAGGCTGCTCCGGTCGTGGGTTTCACATATACACCCACACATATACACACTCACAAAAAGAGAGTAAAAAGGAAGAAGAAAATAAAAAGAAGGAAAGAAAAAATTGTATATATATATACAAAAAAATAAAAAATAAAAATTAGGAGAAATATGTATATAGAAAAAAAGAAATACAAAAAAGAAATACAAAAAAAGAAAACTAGAAAAAAAGAAATACAAAAAAGAAATACAAAAAAAGAAAAGCAACCCCTTTACTCCACCTAGAGTTGGAGGCAGGCCCTTTGGCACGATGCATGGGGGAGAGTCGTGTCGCCTGGGAGAGGGGGTGGTTATGTCGTCCCGGATCACAGTTCTACAAGCGGTCTCCCTCGGTTCACTGTCTCCTTGGCGCACAGCGCTGGTGACTGAATGGAACAGGGCTGCCGGAGACCGCCTGGAAACTCGGCAGAAATATCAATCTTTCTCCCTTTTCCGCCCTTTTGAAAGAGGGGCTTGTGTTGGCGGCTGGGACAGACAGTCCGCAGATTTGGGAGAAAAAGTGGCTTCTCGCGTTACTCTCCACCTTGTAGGGCATGACCAGCTCTGCCACGGAGGCAGCAGCGATGACTCAGGCCATTGCCTGGGCAATAAGCCTCGGTGGCTCCAGGCTTTGGGCTCCCCGAATGGCAACTGCCCACCCACTGCTAGTCAGCGCTGGAGCCTACTGCACTGGGAGGGCATCCGGAGCCGGGGTCTGCTGTTGCTGTCTCCTGGAGCTGCCTCCCAGAGCCGCCCGCTGAGCCCATTGCCCCCACAACACAAGACAACGCTGGACAGATCCGTGGGAGGGCTCTGCGCTCTTGTCTCTCCCAGCGCCAGTCAAACTTTCAGCGATTTCCACGGGCAGAGCCTCTTTTATGGGGTTCCCCTCCCCCGATCTGGTCCTGGCGGTCTCCTGTCACAAGAAGCCTGTCTCCAAACTCTCCCCTGTGGGCTTGGGCAGCGTCCAATCCGGGAAGTGCCCGCTCGGGTCAGTCCCTCCCCACCGATACTGACCCAGCGCCGTGCACCAGCGAATTCAAAATGGGCCCTGCTCCCGTCTCCACTCCCCACCGCTTGTCAGCCAGTGCTACCACTTCGCACTGACTTCTGGCACTTCCCTGCCTGAGTAGGAGCGGGGTTTGGTAAAGGAAGAGGCGCCTTCCTGTGAGTCAGATCTCACTGCCCGGGCCAGCCCGCCAATGGGCATGGCCGTCCCACGCTGCACTCCCCACTGTTCGTCCCGCACTCTCCAGTTTTTGCGGCCGCTTTTCCAGTTTACCTTTTTTTCCCCCCACAGCACTGCTTGTCCCTCACTGCTTCTCTGTAGATTCACGAAGCTTATCCTGTGGGAGAGCGCCTCACTCGCGTGTGGGTGTCCGTGTTCTTCACCTCCCACTCTGGGAGCAGAGAGCCAGGAGGTCACCCCTAATCCGCCATTTTCCCAGACCATTCTGGGAAATTCTAATAATAGTTAATTTTCCCAGGAACCCAGTGGGACTATCAATGTGTTGACTGAGGTCTTTAATTTTGGAAAGTTTTCTTAGATTATAGTTTTAAATGTTAGTTATGTTCCTTTATTTTGTTTTTCTTCCTCAATGATTCCAATTATACAAATACTACTCCTTTGCTGCTCTTTCAACTCACCAATTTCTTTCTAACCCTTTTTACTTTTTCTTTTATTTCAGTTTCATTCTCTAAGTCATTCTCCTGCCTTTTTCAATACACCTCATTAAATTTTCTTGAGCCTATTTTCCCTTGGGCACTTTTTAATTTACCTAGGGAAAACTCTTCTGAACATTGGTCTATCTAGGCAAAGAATTTATGATTAAGACCTTGGAAGCAGAGGCAACAAAACCAAAACCAGACAAATGGGACTATATTAAACTAAAAACCTTCTGCATAGCAAAAGTCAAAAACAAAAACAAAACTAATCAACAGAGTGAAGAGACAACCTGCAGACTGAAGGAAAATATTTGCAAACTACATATCTGACAGGGGGACTAATATCCAGAACATACAAGAAACTCAAACAATAACAACAAAAAATCCCCAAATAATCCCATTAAAAGTGAGCAAAGGACATGAGTAGACATTTATCAAAAGAAGACATATAAATGGCCAACAGGCATATAAAAAATGCTCAGCATCACTAATCATTAGAGAAATGCAGATTAAAACCACAGTGAGATATCATCTTACCACCGTCAGAATGGCTATTATTGAAAAGACAAAAGTAAACAGATGTTGGCAAGAGTACAGAGAAAAGCAAACTCTTATACACTGTTGCTGGGAATGTTAATTAGTACCACGTCTATGGAAAACAGTATGGACATTTCTCAAAGAACTAAAAATAGAGCTACCATTAAATCCAGCAATCTCACTAGTGGGTAACTACACAAAGGAAAAGAAATCATTATATCAAAAAGATACCTACACTAATACGTTTATCACAGCACTACTCACAATAGCAAAGATACGAAATCAACCTAAGCATCTATCAATGCAGGAATGGATAAAGAAAACGTGGTACATCCCAAGAATGGAAAGACAAGCACCACATGTACTCACCATGAAACTGGTATTAACTGATCAACACATAAATGCACATATAAGAATAACATCTAT
>NW_012153286.1:106496-114611 GCF_000956105.1 Propithecus coquereli | reverse complement strand
AAAAAAGAATGAAATCATGTCTTTTGCAGCAAAATGGATGGAACTATAGGCCATTATATTAAGTGAAATCAACCAGGCACAGAAAGGAAAATATTTCATGTTCTCACTCGCAAGCGAGTGCTAAAAAATGTGTTTACATAGATGTAGACATTGGAATGATAGACGATGGAGACTTGGAATGGTGAGGAGTTGTGAGAGGGGAAGATGATAAGAAATTGGTTAATGAGTACAATGTATGTTATTTGGGTGATGGATACCCTAAAAACCCTAACTTGAGCACTATGCAATATATGCTTGCAACAAAATTGCACATGCATCCCATAAATTTGCACAAGTAAAAGGGAAAACCTGGTTGTTGTGAATTTCATGGAACTTAATAAAATATTAGATCTATTTGGGAGAGCTACATCATGGTGATATTCAGTCTCCTAAGGACATATACCATCTTTCCAATTATTTCATTATACTATGATATCTTTCAATGTATACTTTTTCTATTGTAATCATTTTATATCATTTATTAGATATATTTTAAGACTTCAGGAAAATTAGTTTTAACAGACAGTTATTTTCTAAAAATTTATTTTCAATAGCTTGTTCATGGTAATTCAAAATGCACTGCAATTTATGTATTGAATTTGTATACTGGAAACTTAACACAAATATTAAGTATGCAGAAAATAAATAAAATAACTGAACAGTTAGGGGAGATACTGTAAAGGGAATATCTACATAATGACAACCAGGTGAAGCCTTCAGAGAAGACTTCACACCACACACCCCACTTGAAATGATTCCCAAGGGCTGAATCATCCCATTTCTGTCCAGACACAGGCAGTATTGTGAATTATAAGCTAATTTTCTTGCTTTTCTTAGTTTTATAACTTGTGTATACATCCCTATGTCAGTATACTTTAGTTTTACATGTTTTTCTAAAAATGGTATGTAATATTGTTTATTTCTTACACAGTAATAAATCTCCCATGGAATGATTTTAAAAAGTATGTCTTTTTCTTTCATGTATTTTCTTGGTTTAATTAATTTTTTCATTGTTTTTCCTGGTTTTTAAGGTAATTTTTCATATCCTCAAATATTTGTTTGCATATATGTTGTCTTGCATATTTTTTCTGCTCTATGGTTGTCTTCTGAAATGGGATATTTTATTGATTTAGGTGTTTTCAATCTTGTTTTCTGAATTTTTGGTAATAACTCTGTATAGATTTATTGAGTAGTCTTCTTTTTTTGTAGATTTTGATGGTTTACAGTATTTCTCATTTACAGTCGCACCCTCTTCTATCAGTGTATCAAAGTCCAGAGTCTTTATTATTTTTTGGTGGAGGGGAGGGGTTATGTTTGTCCGATTATTTTTTGATTCTTGTAGGACCCTAAATACTCTCCCTTTGCTTCTTTTTCCCATCAATACCTGATTGCCTAGAGTTGTTTCTCACTCCATTTTTTTTTTTACATTTTTTTACCCCTGGAATCCATGTCTTTTGAAAATTTCTATTAATACAACAAATTTTGCATTCTTTTAAGTTACTTCCCTGTACTCTGATCTACCAAGTCATTTAAAAAATGTTTTAACAGTTGGAGCAAATTTATCCTTTTTTTACAATGATTTTAGGTCAACCTTAGGCTTATTACTAGGTTTTTTATTCCCTACAGTTTTTCTCAGCCTGCCCTCGCTTACTGCAAAGGTTTGTGGTGAAGTGTGAATGTGGGGGAGTACTTGCTGGGATTTGATGCGTTTTCTTATTTTCCTCCTCTTTCTCCTTTTTCTTTTTCCTTAACTTAGAGTTATATTGAAGTTTGAGGATGTTCCTGTCCTCAAGTTATGCTAATTATGTGGTTTTAGTGTCTTTTTAAATTTGTTTTTGTTAGTCTGTGTTGTTTTTGGAGGAAATATTGAGAGACACAGACCAAGGCAGCCACCATTGTCTTTAACTACCTAGAGGCCTTTTTAAATAGTCTTTTGGAAGTTTCTCTCTCTTTCTTTCTCTCTCTCTCTCTCTCTGCCATGTAAGGACCCCGCAAGAAGGTGGCCATCTGTAAGCAAGGAAGCGGACCCTCACCAGAACCTGACAATGCTCACACTTTGATCCTGGACTTCCATAACTGTGAGAAAATAAGTTTCCTTTGTTTAAGCTACCTGGTTTATTTTGTTTCACTTTTGAAGGTTATTTTGTTGGATATAGAATGCTAGGTTGACATTTTTTTCCTTTAAGCACTTTAACAAAGTTGTTTCACTGCCTTTTAGCCTCTGTAGTTTAGTCTGTGGTCATTAACATCATTTTTACATATATGTAATGTGTAATCTTTTTCTGGCTTCTTTCAAGACTTTCCCTTTGATTTCTAACAGTTTAATTATGAAGGGCCTAGCTGTGAATTTCTTTATGTATTTTTTCTCTTTGTGCTCTATTGAGCTTCCCAAATCAGCAAATTTATGTCTTTCACCAAATATGGGAAGTGTTCAGCCATTATTTATGGATTTCTGGAGTCTTGCTTCCTAAAGTGGGCCTTCAACTTAAATGTTAATTTAGTTATTCTTGGTTAAGCTGTTTGGAGTCTGCACTACATATCTGTGGCCAGCAATAGACTTGGGCTCAGATTATGTATAGAATTTGGTGTTCCTGGTCTCTGACTCATTTCTTTCTGGGATACCCTCCCATACTCAGTGGCTATGATTGTCCAGGCCAAAAAGACAGTGAGCTTTCTATTAAAGTTTCAGTGGCCCCGTGGCCACTGTGATTGCAGCATGTCTGTATGCTAAAGATAAAAAGACAGAAAACTCATCTGTGCTACTACTTTCCTCCATGTTTTTATTCCTCTCCAAAATCTACCTACTATTTTTTATTATCCAAATTTCTAGGGTACTTTTTAAAATTTTTGTCTAATTTATAGTTGTTATCTGTGCGATGGTTGGTTTGTTAGGGGCTTTCCTTTTCATACCAGCAGTTGAACCCATTGGCTATTATTGTTTTTAAGATTTTTTTCTGCACCTCCCTCCTTCAGGAACTCCAATTGCATATATGTGTTAGATCACTCGATATTATCCCTTATGTTGTTGAAGCTTTATTCATTTTTTTTCAGACATTTTTTACTCTCTGAGCTTCAGTTTGGATAGTTTCTTTTGTGTCTCCAAATTCACTGATCTCTTTTTCTGCAGTGTCTAATCTGCTGTTAGTTGTATCTAGTGATTTTTTTCCTTTCATATCTTATATTTTTATAAGTTCCATTTTGTTCTTTTATATCTTCCATTTCTTATTGTCTTTAAATTTTCATTGAAATCCTTGAGCATATTTATAATAGCTGTTTTAAGGTAATTTTCTGTTATTGCATCACCTATGTAACTTCTGGTTGTTTCTATTGACTAATTTTCTCTTGGTTATTTATCATATTTTACTACATCTTCATGGGCCTAATAATTTTTGTTTGGATATTGGGACTTGCAAATACTATATTGCAGAGTATCTAAATTTTATTGTCTTAAAGAGTGTTGACCTGTATTTTGGCTTTCAGTTCATTTATTTGTGGATCAGCTTAATCTGTCACTCCATAAATTAATATTACTATATTAGAGACAGAAATGGTCTCAGGAGTTTTGCAGGGCTCTCCCCTGAAAGAATATGTGAACATGTTAGTTTGCATATCAAAAGCTGCTCCACCTCAGGAGGGCATCTCAAAGGTCAGTAGCAGCTGCTTTCCAAGGTGACGCTGTGGTCTCAACCCCGTGATTCTCTCCTCCTTTGAAGGGCAAAGCAAGGTCTGCATGGAACCACAGGATGAGAGCTGATCAAAGAATGTCCGTCCAAGAGACAGATAGCTGTGGCTAAAAACAATTAGCCCAAGGGACAGTTCCTGCTTGACTTCTGATGACCTGTCTCGATCTGCAATAACTAGATAAAGAAATATGGAGCCACTGTATCTCTGTTTAACCCTTCTGTTAAGTGATAGCTTTATCTTAGAAGTTTGTCCTTGAAAGTTTTTGTAACCAGAGTTAGTTAAGGGATCTATGGAAGCCTTTTGAAATTCCTGTAATCTAAAACAAACTACCTGTTATTATGTAAATCTGTTACCCCCGACAACCGATCTCTGTACCTATAAATACCCATGTAAAACTTCACTCGTGGCCTTATGATTCACGGGGATATCATAGGGACCCCTGAGTACCCTGCTTTTTGCCTTTTATCTTTATAAATCTATAAAACTATACCTTCATCTTGGTGCATTCTTTTATTTATATTATTTTCCATTTTCTATTATTTTCTTATCCTTTGTGACGACCCCTACCTAAGGGACCCGATTTTTTGCTGGGAGCATACCTAACTCCCCGCATTAATCCTCTCACAACTTGCTGTTAAATTGTGTGAGGATGGTACTGGAGTGGTGGTTCTCAACTGGGGGCAATTTTAGTCCACACAGGATGTTTGGCAATGTCTAGAGTTTGGCTTTCACAACTGGGTAGGGGATGCTACTGGCATCTGGTAGGTAGAACAAGGGATGCTGTTAAAAATCCTACAATGCCCAGGACAGCTCTGCACAACAAAGACTTCTCTGTACCAAAATGTCAATAGTGTCAACATTGACAAATTCTGGTTTTTAGGTGTGACCACCTTTCTGGGGTCAGTACTCAATATCTTGGGTATGAAACAAAGTCATAACTTCATTTTCGTTGGTCAAAACTCAAATGTCTCCTCACCGTGTTCAAACTCTTGTTGTTCACTGTATAGCTTCCTCTTAGATATTATTTTCTCAGAAGTTATTCTTTGCCCATCCCTATAGAATGTATCCTTTGTGTATGCAATTTAGTATTCAGATTAAGATTTAAGATGAATCCTATGAAGATTTCTATAGCTCTTTCTCTGCATAGCTCCCTTCTGGAACTCTGTCCTTCAAATTACATTTATTCTCAGCCTTTCCAAACTTTACTGTTTTTGTTTTTCCCCATGTCAGTGAGCCTGCTGTTCTCTGCTTGGGTTCTCTCTCCTTGTGTCAGGGTCTGGTAAGTGCCTCTAGGCAGAATGCTGTGGTGATAGTAGGGCTCATCTTGTTTCTCTTCTTATGGATAATAATCCTGTGCTGCCTATTATTCAATGTCTTAAAACATTTGTTTCACCTATTTTGTCCATTTTTTTTGTTGCTTATGTTGGGTGTGGTTAGTGTTGTATCATAATGGTCAGAAGTGGAAGATTTATCAGAAGGTGTAAATTTTATGTTGTCAAATTTATTTTTCTTTTCACTCATGCTTTCTAATTTTTGTGATATGCTTAGAAAGGTCATTTTTTGAATATTTCCATCATGATAACTTCATGGATTCATTTGTTATATTTAATTATTTTATTTATTTGGAATTTATTTTGATGGAAAGAGTGAGGAACAAGCTCTATTTTTTCCAAGGGCTAGTAGTTGTTGCAATACATTTATTGGAAAAAAAATCCATCTTTTCACCAACTGATTGGAAATGTCACCTTATGAGATACTAAGTTTTCATACATATCTTTACTTATATTTGGAATTTCTATTCCACTACTATATCTATTTTTGTGCCATGTAATGCTTTCATAATAAGAAAATTTTTACTTTTCATTTTTTTAAAAATGTGACCCTAATTGGTAAAAATTTCCTTTCCATTACTGGGTAATTTACATCAGTAGGGGAAGAGATTGCTGGTGCTAATTTTATCCTGAACCCCACCTTGAAGTCTTGTGTCTGCCAAGGTTGCACAAAATGTATCTAAGACCTATTCTTACCTGGTCATGAAAACGCATCTCTCAGAATTTTCACAGAGGTTTTGCAGGCTGGGGGAACACATAAGGATGTACTTCTGTTATATAACCTTTTCATAATAATGTAGTTGCATATCTGATTGCTCATCTTTATTATCAAGCTGTGTTTTTTTTGTGAGAATAGAGACCATCCCTTTGATATGAAATGAAATATTGTATTGCTAAAAGTATGGATTCAGATCACAATTCTACTACTACTCATTAGATGGATGTGAATAGCATGAATATGTAACCTCTTTGAGCTTTAGTTTCCTCAGTAGTAAAAATAAAATAATAATGACTGAACCACTTTGGGTCTATGTTTTCTTATCTACAAACTGGGGATAATTATAATAACTTCATGTGAAATAAAAACAATTATTTTATACCTAAGAAAATACACAGTAATGCTTGCTTTACATTTTGGTGTTACAGTAGAGCATTTTCAAATAAGCCTGATTGACCTCATTTAACTCTCCTTGGGGAATTTAATTTTGCCATCATGGTATATTTGACTAAAAATCAAAAACTGATAAAGGTACAGATAATTTAGAGCTGTGTAAGGTTAGAACTGTAAATATGCAGAAATTGATATGTTCTTGTGATTTATAGCCCTGTAGAGAACTTAACCCCAAAGTATCTTATTGCCCTGCAGAAAGTTAACCAGTTAACTTAGTAATCATTTGTCAGCATTCCTTTGTTGACTGACTATATAAATCTCTGTTACTCTAATACTCTTCAAAGGGCTATTTTCTCTTTCTGATGGTTTTTGCATAAATAAATATCATTTGAAAATTGTGTTTTTACATACTTCACAGAGTTGTTTTGAGGATTAATAACTAAATAACAATAACAGTAAGTACTCAATAAGTAGTTACTGGGTTGGATTGGATTGATATTGTCTAAGAAGATAATAGGGGGTACATTTCCCCTGGCCCTGGGAGCCCCACCTGGCCTTTTAAAAAAAGATAGTAATTATTTTGTCTAAAAGGGTAATTCTGAGCTGTGCAAGTACCTATGGAGTTGGATAACCATTTACTTGACACAACTTCCCACCTTGCTATATGCTGGAGCTTAGCAGTGACATAAACATACTTTAAGCATGGTATAAATCTTTAAAAAGAGCTTCTGTTAATGAATTTCAGGGAATGGTGCTTATAAGCTTTTTTCTTTAAAATCATAGGTCTTAAAAAACCTTACTTTTTGAAATCATATTAGTGAAAGTGGAAGAATCTGAGCCATTCAGAGATGCCACAACCCTATCATCCAGTCCATGTCCAATTTCTCAGATCAGGGATCTTCCAGCAAAGAGGGGCACTACACTATAAACTTTTTTGTGTGCCACTTTTTACTATTCTATAGTAAACATAAACGATGAAAAATGATATATAGTATAAACACCTAAAATATTCTTTATTTCCCTTTGTCTCACTGATTTTAAATGGCTTATTTACTCAGTAAACATTAAAGCAGAAAAATCTAAAGCCTATACTAATGACATTTAAAAGGCTGCACATTTTTTCAAGTGTATTCTATGAGTTATAACTTGCTAGTTTATTACATTTAGTCTGTCATATGCTGATGAGAGGATGTTTCCCAAAGATTATCAACATAATTACAATTCTTGTTTTCCTAACTGTACACTCTACATTTATCTTGACTGTCTGGTTTTCAAGGATAGTACTTTGAGCCATTCCTATGGCCATACTGATGTTAACTCTTTACTCATTGCCTACTTTTCTATGAACCTATTAAAACACTACTTCGTTTAAATTTTATCTAAAATCCACCCTTCCCCCAAAGCCTGTAATAACTCTGTAATTTCCTTTTTTTGAAACTGCACTTCTGCTAATGTTTCTCCTTAGAGGGAACAAAAGTTAAGTTCAGCTTTTGTTTCCAGATTCGAATGATTTGAGAGTAATTTAACAAGTGAATCTGAATACATATAGTAATGTAACAATTAAAATTTTTCAGAAAGTTTTCTGATTATCCTCTAAGTACCATGTACCTTATCCTTTTATGGACAGCAACAAGATCTTTTGGTCAGCCAAATTTCTTATAATAGTTTCCTTCTTATTTGTATGAATGAATAAAAGATCCAATTGACTTTGCTTCTGATCTTTTTTTTAAAAAATTATGTTTTAGCTAATGAATGCTTCCTCATTTAACAATAACATAATCTGGTCACAAAGGGCATATATTCCCCTATGGATATTAAGGGTGTCCAAATGGGGACAGACGAGATCAAACTCTCGCTCTTTGCCGATGATATGATATTATATCTAGAAAACCTTGAGGACTCATCTAAGAGACTCCTAGAACTGATAAATGAATTCAGCAAAGTCTCAGG
>NW_012153286.1:98064-104898 GCF_000956105.1 Propithecus coquereli | reverse complement strand
GAGGGAGGAGGGGACGGGTATTTGTATACACAAGGAGTGCAATGCGCACTACCCAAATGATGGACATATGTGAAACACGGACTGGTGGGGGCAACCAAGGGCAACACACGTAACCTAAACATCTGTACCCCCATAATATGCTGAAATAAAAAAAATATATTCCCCTCTGACTATAAGGTGGTCATAGTTCTAGGTGTTGAATGCTGTCCTAAGAACTATTGAACTTGATCTCTTCCTACAACTGATTTTTAAAATTATTCTTTCAGAATTTGCCTTTCTGATATGCTCACTTTCTGATTTTATTATTCATATCAAAAAGAAACTCATGTATGTATTAAACTAATAAATATAAGAAATCATTGTAATGATTTAGATGGAAATGTTTTTTAGGAGCAGTTTGAGATTGTGCCTTTACTTACATCATCTGTAATATTTAGCTTATACATTATGCGTTCTAGAAATTCAAGCAAAAGGCAAAAGATTTTGATGCTTTCCATGTCATTCAAGATTGCAGTGGGTTGCTACAGGAATAAAGAAAATCAAGTGAAAATATGAAGACCTGTAAGATACACAGAGGATAGGTTGTTCATGGCTAACAGAAAATAGAGTTCCTTTTCCTAAGAGAGTTGGATAGAGGGAACTATTTTCTATATTATTTTCAAAAACCTTTCTAATATGGCAACAATTGAAATCTAATAACAAAGAGCCTTTTCTCACGTAAGAGCTGTCCTAACTCTTCTGTTTAGCCACACTTGCATAAGTATTTTCAATTTCTTTGTCTTCAGGACATGTGTGGGTAAATTCTTCACGGGCATAAGCATTGTGGAGATAGCGCCAGACTCCCGAGAATTCTGCTGGAATATCAAACTCACGGTATTTCTTGGCAGCAACCTAGGTTTTTGGGAAAAAAATGAGGAAAAAGAAGTTGGTAGTAAAAGGCATCAGTAATATGTCTACTATGTAGAAACAGACCTCAAAAGTCAAGGTGTTGAAGACATCAACACAAAAAGTACTATAAAATAAACTGCAAAATAAAGAATATTGGATTTACTGTTTAAATGTTTTGTCTACAAATGTTGACAAAGCTATATGCTTACAATCAATGTTTATATTGATGCTGTATTTAATTATGCATATATTTGGAGGAAGGAAGCACAGAAAAGAAGCACATATCTACTACCATTAGACTAAGAGTTTATTTAGGATCCTATGTCTTATTTCTTTATGTATTCTCTGTATCTGACATAAGACACAGAGAGTAAGTTCTATGTAAGTTTTTACAATAAATATTTGTTAAATTAGTGATTAAACCATCATCATAATATTAATAACCCATATTGTTTATCACTTGCTATGATCCAGGCACTGTTCTAAGCATTTTACATGCTTTAATTTATTTAATTCTCTTAACAATTCTGTGAAATGGGTAATATTATTATCCTCATTTTAAAGACAAGACAGTGAAAAACACTTTCTGATTTAGGAAGAAAGAAACAAGAAGTTTTAATGCTTCCCAGATTCTTATAGATTTTTCCTCTAAGGAGAAAAAGGAGATATATACTATGCATGATGATGATGACAAAGCTACAACATAACAGCCTCACACTGGAAAGTCACTGTGCTCTGTGCTGGCAACTTACAACCCACCCCCATACCATTCAGTCTGCCCTATAAAGACTTACTTTAATAATGTTCAGTTTTGGTAACAAGCTACAGTCAGCCAATGTCAGCTGATCCCCATCCAAGAACAATCTTCTGGAAACTGTGAGTTCCTCAGCATTGTCTGCATCAATTTCATCCAGAAGTGGGGTGTTTAAGTAATCATCCAGACGCTTAAATTCTCTGAGCAGAGATTTTTCAAAATCTGAGGAAATGAAGTCATAGTGTTACCTATAAATGTATTGTCTTTATGACTAAATATATTCTCAATATGCTTTTTACACATTTAGTAAATTTATTCAAGAATGTTTGTGGGAGATGGTGGATGCAAATGTACACAGTCCTGCAGTTAATTCATCCCTGGCATGTCAATACTCTAATTGAACTAAGTTGGTAATTGCTATATTGAACATTAAGTTCTAAATCTAATAAAATGCTGGGCATCATTATCCAAAGTGGAGCACCACAAGAGCAGCAGAACGGGACCCATTTGTACCCACCATCAAATTGGTATTAACTAATCAACACATAAATGCACATATCAGAACAACATCTAGTGGATGCTAGGGAAGGGGGAGGGCGGTGGGAGGAGGGGTGAAGAGGGAGGAGGGGAGGGGTATTTGTATACACAGGGAGGGCAATGCGCACTACCCGAAGGATGGACATATTTGAAACATGGACTTCGGTGGGGGGGGGAACCAAGGGCAACACACGTAACCTAAACATATGTACACCCATAATTTGCTGAAATAAAAAAAAAAATGCTGGGCATGGTAACTCATGCCTGTAATCCTAGCACTTTGAGAGGCTGAAGTGGGAGGATTGCTTGAGGCCAGGAGTTCGAGACCAGCCTGCGCAAGAGCGAGACCCCATCTCTACTAAAAACAGAAAAATTAGCCAGGCATGGTGGCAGGCACTTGTAGTCCCAGCTACTCAGGAGGCTGAGACAGGAGGATCACTTGAACCCAGGAGTTTGAAGTTGCAGTGAGCTCTGATCATTTCACTGCACTCTACCCTGAGCAATAGCGTGAGACCCTGTCTCAAAAAACAAACAAAAAAATACATATAATAAAACTTCATGCAAAGGAATTTCAGAGGAGAGAACAGAAAATGAGAGGAAGACTGCACTGTTACCCAACATATACTAACTATATATTCAGAAAAATCCTATTTTTGCTAAGTGAGAATGTGAGAGTGAGCAAGTGAGTGAGAAAAACAGATTAAAAGAAAGGTGTCTTACTCTTATTTGATTCCTTTTTTGTATTTTTAATGTATGCAGAAAACTTGGCAAAGAGGTTACAGCCCACATCAAAGGACTCCTTGTACTTTGGACTCAGGTGAGGATACCTTAAGAAAAAACACCAGCAAACTATCAGTCACACACAACAAGACAGAGACCAGGTGCCTTAACTTGCACTATACTGAGAATAGAAATTTTGGAAAATTATGCTGGAAACTAAAGATCCTCAGAAATCTCTCAGCAAAAATATGTATTGTTCCCAATCTCAGAATACTTTAATTTCTAAAATTCATAGGGAAATTAGTTGTCTGGAATTCAAAGCTCATTTACCTGTAGAAACAATGTTTCAAATGATGGTTAGGTTTTCATACTTGCTTCTAAAAGCCTGTTTGGCAGAAGATATGGTTGTAATATAACACATTTATATTAAGTTATTATTTATTTATATGTATTATTTATATATTATATATTATTACATTATTTATAGAGATAAGTAGAAAAATACGGTTTCAAAATATTGCAACTTATAAAACAAATGAAGAAATAATTTAGCATAATTAAATAAATAACGTAATTATGTAATTCACATTAACAAATTAAATAAGAAAATCCATATGATCATAAATAGATGCAGAAAATGTATTCAATAAAAAATCAGAACCTTGTAGAGATATTTGTGTGCCCATGTTAATTGCAGCATTATTCATAAAGGCCAAGATATGGAAACAACCTAACTGTCCATGAACAGATGAATAAATATAGAACTTGTGATTATACATATATATATAAGATAGAATATTACTCACCTATAAAAAGGATATATTGCCATTTGAAACAACATGGATGAACCTTGAGGACATTATGGTAAGTGAAATAAGCTAGACACAGAAAGACAAATACCACATGATCTCACTTATGTGTGGAATCTAAAAAAACGTCAAATACATAGAAACAAAGACTGGAACAGTGATTATGGTGGGGAGGTAGGGGAGGAAATATAGAGATGTAGGTCAAAGGGCAAAAAGTTGCAGTTAGGTGGGCTGAATAAGTCTAGAGATATAATATACAGCATGAGGACTATAGTTAATAATGTTGTATTGTATACTAAAAATTTGCTAAAAGAGATTTTAAGTGCTCTTATCAAACAAAAGGTAATTATATGAAGTGATGGATATGCTAATTTGCTTGCTTGTGGTAATCATTTCACTATGTATATTTATAATCAAAACAGCATGTACACCTTGAACATATGCAAATAAAAGCAAAGGCTAAAATACTGAATTCCTATTCATAAAAAACTTCCTAGAAAACGGTCAGATAAAAAACGTACGCATCTTCCTTGATTCCTCTTTTCCTCCAACCCTATATTTGTGTCACAGCAACTCTAGCTAGCTTGCCTTTCAAAATGTATCCAGAACCTATCTACTTCTCACCACCTCCACTCCCTATGCCTTGTCCAAATTCTGTATTACTATAACAGCCTCTTGACTATTCTTCCTACCCCATACTTGGCCCTCATACCCCTGGAATATTCTCTGCCTGCAGCCAGAGCACCCACATTAAAATGAAAATCATATCATGTCTCTCCCCTACTCATTACCCTGAAATGTCCTCATCTCACTCGAAACCAGACCTCAAGTCAGTCCTCACAGAGATCTACTAAGACCCCTATGATCTAAGCCACCCACCCACTCAGTGTCTTTACCACCAAAAATCCAGGGTGATGTCTTTCCCATATTTAGTACTCTGTAATGGCCTCACTTTGCTCAGTCAGGGATCAATTCCTTACGGTGGTCTACTAGGACTGATATGCTACCTCTGTGCTCTCATCTCCTTCCCCCTCTCACTTGTGACACTGACTTTCCTGCTATTCTTCAAATAGCTCCAGCAAGCTTCTTCCCCAGGGCTTTTTACTTGGTGTGCCCTTGAATAAACTGCTTTCTCCCATATATACACATACTTTGCTTTCATCCTTCTTTTTGGCCTTTTTATCTGATATCTCTTTCTAAGTGAAGTCTTTCTCTGGACACAATTTAACATTGCAACCTCTCTCATCCCTAATACCCATTACTTCTCTCCCTTGCTTTACTTTTCTCTTTAGCAGCACAGTTTTACATTATCTGCATCATCTCTCCTGCAACCCCAGGCAGCATAGTATGGAGAGAGACACTCCCTGATTGGAGGAAGGAAGGGAAGTGAACACTGAACTTTGCCCAAGACCTCAACACTGTGCCCACTCCAGGACCAGGCTCCAGATCCATTCTAGGCTTCAAGGCTGCTCCACTTCCAGGCCATCCTCAGCATCCCCAGGCTCCGGACTGCCTTCAGCATCAGGCCAGCCACCATGGACCCAACCCCCAGGCCTGCAACAGCTCCAAGCCAGACCCTTCAGCCTCAGGCTTCAGGCTAGTCCCTGTACCTCTAGACTCAGCTTCTGGGCCCTCCCCAGAACCAGGTTAGCACCTATGGACCCCAGCTCCAGGCCAGTACCCACAGAACCAGCATCCACACCCACCCAGCTCCAGGCTGGCCCTTGTGCCCTCAGGCTTTTGGCTTGCCTCAGTAACACATTGGTACCCATGGATTCTAGCTCCAGGCTGAACCCCATGGCCTCAGGTATCAGGCCACCACCCAAAGACCCAGCTTCCAATACAGCCCCCATGGGTATAGACTCCAGGCCTGCTCAGTGCCATGCCAGCCCCTGTGGCCCCAGACTGCAGGCTGGCCCCTACAGACTCAGGCTTCATGCCCAGCCCAAGCTCCACACCAGCCCAGAGTAAGGCTGGCCCACACAGCTCCAAGTTTCATTCAAGTGTGATCCAGTATTGAGCTGGCCCCTGCAGCCTCAGACTTTGGGCAGCACTCAAGGACCCAGCCTCCAGTTCCATCCCAGTACAAGATCAGCACCAATGGCCTCAAGTACCAGGCTAGCACCCATAAACCCAGGCTCTAGGATGGCCCCCACAGATATAGGATCCAGACTTCCCCTCTGTCTGGCCAGCCCCTATGGCCCCACACTCCAGTAGACCCAGGATCCTGGCCTACTCCAGAAAATCCAGGGTTCAGGCCCATCCCAGTAGACCCCAATGCACCAGGCCTACCCGCCTGCTGACATAGGTACCAGGTCAGCCTGCCTGAGGACTCCAGCAACAGGTCTGCCCAGTGGGACACATCTGACAGCCTAACCAGAATCTCTGGACAGGCTGACTGGTGAAGGGCTTTCCCAGACAAAGCCAGCCTGAAAAGACTAGAATAAGTCTTTACGTCTTCAAATGTGCAGATACCAGCACATGGCCATGAGAATCACAAATAATCATGAAAACATGATACCACCAAAGGAACAAAATAAAGCACCAGAAACAAACTGCAAACAAATGAGGATCTACAACTGCTTGAAGAATTCAAAATAAATTTGTTAAAGAAGCTCAGTGAACAGCAAAGATAGAATACTAAATGAAATAATGAAAACAATATAATAAGTTTGACAAAGAGATAAACCACAAAAAAACAGAACCAAACAGAAATACTGAAGCTAAAGAGCACATGGCTGAACTGAAGAACTCCATAGAGAGCTTCCATAGCAAGTTAGATCAAGCAGAAGAATCAGTGAGCTTGAACAATAAGCCTACAAGAAATATTGGACACCATCAAGTGAACCAATATTTCCATTATAGGTTTCCCAAAAGGTGCAGAGAAAGAGAAATGGTCAGCAAGCTTATTTAAAGATAAAATGACTGAAAACTTCCAAAATCTGGGGAAAGATTTAAATATCCAGGGAAACAAGCTCAAAGGTCTCCAATCAGCTGAATCCAAATGAGACTATACCAAGACATATCGATTTGTACTCACCATCAAATTGGTATTAACTAATCAACACATAAATGCACATATAAGAATAACATCTATTGGATGTTGGGGAGGGGGGAGGGGACGGG
>NW_012153286.1:97095-98014 GCF_000956105.1 Propithecus coquereli | reverse complement strand
GCTGGGCATGGTAACTCATGCCTGTAATCCTAGCACTTTGAGAGGCTGAAGTGGGAGGATTGCTTGAGGCCAGGAGTTCGAGACCAGCCTGCGCAAGAGCGAGACCCCATCTCTACTAAAAACAGAAAAATTAGCCAGGCATGGTGGCAGGCACTTGTAGTCCCAGCTACTCAGGAGGCTGAGACAGGAGGATCACTTGAACCCAGGAGTTTGAAGTTGCAGTGAGCTCTGATCATTTCACTGCACTCTACCCTGAGCAATAGCGTGAGACCCTGTCTCAAAAAACAAACAAAAAAATACATATAATAAAACTTCATGCAAAGGAATTTCAGAGGAGAGAACAGAAAATGAGAGGAAGACTGCACTGTTACCCAACATATACTAACTATATATTCAGAAAAATCCTATTTTTGCTAAGTGAGAATGTGAGAGTGAGCAAGTGAGTGAGAAAAACAGATTAAAAGAAAGGTGTCTTACTCTTATTTGATTCCTTTTTTGTATTTTTAATGTATGCAGAAAACTTGGCAAAGAGGTTACAGCCCACATCAAAGGACTCCTTGTACTTTGGACTCAGGTGAGGATACCTTAAGAAAAAACACCAGCAAACTATCAGTCACACACAACAAGACAGAGACCAGGTGCCTTAACTTGCACTATACTGAGAATAGAAATTTTGGAAAATTATGCTGGAAACTAAAGATCCTCAGAAATCTCTCAGCAAAAATATGTATTGTTCCCAATCTCAGAATACTTTAATTTCTAAAATTCATAGGGAAATTAGTTGTCTGGAATTCAAAGCTCATTTACCTGTAGAAACAATGTTTCAAATGATGGTTAGGTTTTCATACTTGCTTCTAAAAGCCTGTTTGGCAGAAGATATGGTTGTAATATAACACATTTATATTAAGTTATTATTTAT
>NW_012153286.1:77617-93290 GCF_000956105.1 Propithecus coquereli | reverse complement strand
GGGGGGGGGAACCAAGGGCAACACACGTAACCTAAACATCTGTACCCCCATAATATGCTGAAATAAAGGAAAAAAAATCAAAAACAAAGAGAGGATTCTGAAAGAAGCAAGAGAAAAGAAACATATCACATACAAGGGAACATCAATACAGTTATCAGCAGGTTTTTCAGCAGAAACCTTACAGGCCAGGAGAGAGTGCAATGATATAGTCAAAGGGCTGAAGGAAAAAAACTGTCAACCAAGAAAACTTTACCTGGAAAATTTGACTTTCATAAATGAAGGAAAGATAAAGCCTTTTGTTTGCCAGATAAATAAAAGCTGAAGGAGTTCATCACCACCATGCTTGTTTTACAAGAAATGCTAAAGGGAGTTCTTTAAGCTAAAAGAAAAGGATGCTAATAGTAACACAAAAACACATGAAAGTAGAAAACTCACTGGTAATAGCAAGTACATAGTCAAATTCATAATACTCTAACACTGTAAAGGTGGTGTGTATATCATTTATAAATTTAGTATGATAGTTAAAAGACAAAACTATTAAAAACTATAGGTACAATAATTTGTTAAGGGATATACAATATAAAAGATGTAAATTGTGACATAAAAGACATAAAAGGCAAGGGGGAGGGAGTAAAACTACAGAATTTTTATATGAGATCAAAGTTAAGGTGTTGGCCAGGCATGGTGGCTCACGCCCATAATCCTAGCACTCTGGGAGGCTGAGGAGGGAGGATTGCTTGAGCTCAGGAGTTCAGAACCAACCTGAGCAAGAGCAAGACCCAGTCTTCACTAAAAATAGAAAAATTTGCTGGGCATTCTGACATGTGACTGTATTCCCAGCTACTCAGGAGGCTGAGGCAGGAGGATCGCTTGAGTCCAGGAGTTTGAGGTTGCAGTGAGCTATGATGATGCCACTGCACTCTACCCAGGGCAACAGAGTGAGACTCTGTTTCAAAACAAAACAAAAAACAAAGTTAAGTTGTTAATAGTTTAAAATAGCCTGATATAACTATAAGATGTTTTATGTAAGCCTTATGGTAACCACAAATCAAAAATGTACAGTAGATATGCAAAAGATAAAAAGTAAGCAATAAAAGCATATCACTAGAGAAAATCATCTAATCACTAAGAAAGACAGCAAGAGAAGAACAAAG
This sequence comes from Propithecus coquereli, assembly GCF_000956105.1. Lineage (NCBI taxonomy): Eukaryota > Metazoa > Chordata > Mammalia > Primates > Indriidae > Propithecus > Propithecus coquereli. The sequence goes on along the minus strand of NW_012153286.1, from coordinate 92,136 downwards.
GATCTACAAAAAAATCAGAAAACAATTAACAAAGTGCAAGTAGTAAATATTTACCTATCACTAATTGCCTTGAATGTAAATGGATGAAATTCTCTAATAAAAAGATAAAGAGTGGCTGAATCAATAAAAAACAAGACCCAACTATTAATATATGTTTCCTACAAGAGATGACTTCATCTTTAAGGACACACGCTTATTCAAAGTCAAGGGATGGAAAAATATATCCTATGCAAATGGAAACAAAAGAGATCAGGACTAGCGATACTATATTAGATAAAATAGATTTTAAGTAAAAAACTGTTAAAAAAAGACAAAGAAGTTCATTATTAATAATAAAAGGGTCAATTAATCAAGAGCATTTGACAGTTGTACATATATATACACCTAACATTGGAGCATCTAAATATATAAGGCAAATATTAATAGATCTGGAGGGAGAGATAGACTGCAATACCATAGTAGTAGGGGACTTCAATACCCCACAAGTTCATCCAGATAGAAAATCAATAAAGAAACATTAGAGAGTTTCAGGGGAGGGGGCAAAAGGGCTTACTAGAGACATCAGTCACCAGATTGTCCCAAATAGAGGAAGAAGTTTCAGGTGAGAAAGCCTCACCCAGGTGAAATACTGACGGAAAGGAGCCAGAACCTCTCCCTACCAAAGATCCCACAGGAGGAAGTGGCAGGGTAGAACAAGAAAATGCAAAGTTTTGGTGGAGATGGACACTTGAAGGATTTGGAGCCCAGTGGAAAAGGTAGGTGGGAGTGTTTACTTCTCCACCCCTCATACCTGTGGTGGTCTGCCAGCTCCCAATCTGTCAGAGAATGCTTTTTCCTTGAACAACACAGGCACTGCTGCCATTGGTGAACTGAGAGCTTTTTGGGAACAGAGCAGCAGGTTGCAGGTTGCTTCCCCTCACATGGGACCTGAGCTGAGATGGTAGGTACCATATTACCTGTGCACATGCCAGGTGCCTCTGTCCAGCCAGGAAAGTCACAGACCCTTAGTCTTCCTGTCACTTGATTTCACACAAACATTCCCCAGCACCTGCTTGGACTGTGGCAACCACAAAGGAACACCAGGAGACACAGGACAGTAGCAGTATTCCCAGTGTTCTGATCCATGGGGCAGGCTGCCCCAAGGGGACTGGGAAGTGCTGTGAATGCTTATGAGGACAGAGGAAGGTGGAATACACACTCTCCTGCACCAGAGAGCCCCTGGCTTGTGATTCAAAGTTGTCTTCACCCCTCCCAGTGGAGACGCTCCCCACCATTTAGGGCCTTCCCCTCTTACCCCCTCCCTCACCCACTGACACAAAGGCAGCCACAGCTGAAAGGCTATTTCTACTCAGGACTGGTGAGTGTTCAACAGGGGACCATTAAGTCAGGGCACTTGGGAGCAGGTGCCCCACCTCTGACAGAGCACCTATCACACCCAGGCTTCCATGGAGCTTGGGCCTCACTCCTTCCTACTAAAAAGCAGCAAGTGCTTTTGTGTGTCTCAAGGACAAAAGCTACTGCCCCCTCTGAGGATGGGCAGGGCTAGCAGTGCTCTTCCAGAGCTGCAAGTTGCCTGTCTCTTCTGTGAGGAGCCTACCCTCTCTGGAGGCAAGTACCTGACACAACCACACCTTGCCACATTGGAGCATTTCAGCCACAGACCACACATAGTCTGGTAACCCTACACGCTGGTTTGAGCTGACTCCACCATCTCTGCTGCAGCTGGGCCAGGATGGGAGCTGGAAATTTGAGGACTTTTGTGCCCACAAAGGAAAGAGACCACTGTCATTGCTGAGAAATGGAGATGTGAGCAGCTTGTGTGTCCCCCAGATGCCCAGGTTTGCTAATATTGTCAGGAGGGGCCCACAACTCCTGTCACAGTGCATCCACCCTTCTCCCGATTGAGCATTCTTCTGGAGCAGGGGAGCATCCCACCCTTCACTATTACAGCAAGCACCTGAACCCAGAGAGTCTTGAGAGCAAATTTGCCAGCTCAATCTTGGTCTGGTCCCCTAGGATTCAACTATGCCATCCAGGGGCCTAAGAACTAGGGAATACCTAAGCTAGTTCACCACCACTGGCACTTGAGCACTTTCCCAGGAGTCTGAGGTCCAACTGACCCAAATTGCCAACAGTGCCACAGTGGGTACCTATCTACATAAGGCAGCATACCTCTCCCTCTCTTCACTGAGCATCAGGGTTCCTGAACAAGAAGAACAGGTGAACTGCAAAGCTCTCTGTTTTGAGCTGAGGGAAGAGGTTCCAGTGAGAAGGAACCAGCATAAGAACTCTAACAATATTAAAAAGCAGGCTGTTTCAACACCCACAAAGGATCACACTAGCTCTCCAGCAATGGACTCCAGCCAAAAAGAAATTTTTGAAATCTTGGATATGGAATTCAAAATATGGATTGCAAGTAAGCTCAAGGGGATTAATGAGAAAGTTGGAAACCAACACGAAGAAACAAAAAAAAAAAATTCAAGACATGAATGAAAAATTCAATAAAGAGATGGATAGCTTAAAAAAATAGTAGAACTTCTGAATTGAAAGAATCATTTAGGGAAGTACAAAATTCAATGGAAAGTTTTAATGACAGACTAGACAAATCAGAAGAAAGAATTTCACAGCTTTAAGACTGGCTTTTGAATCAACCAGTCATTCAAAAATGAAGAAAAAAGAATCAAGAAGAATGAACAAGTCTTCAAGAATTACAGAGCTGTTTAAGATGACTGAACATAAGAATTATAGGTATCCCTGAGGGAGAAGAAGAAAAACCAAAAAAGCATGGAAAACCTACTTGAGGGAATAATGGAGGAAAACTTCCCTGGTCTTGCTAGAGATTTAGATACCCAGATAAAAGAAGGTCATTGAATTCCTGGAAGCTTCATTGCAAACAGGGCATCTCCAAGGCACATAGTCATCAGACTGGGTAAAGTCAAAATGAAGGAGAATATCCTGCAAACTATGAGATGAAAGCATCAAGTAACTTACAAAGGAAAACCTATCAGACTAACAGCAGACTTCTCAGAAGAAACCTTACAAGCCAAAAGGGATTGGGTCCCATCTTTAGTCTTCTTAAACAGAATACTGTCAGCCAAGAATTTTGTATTCTGCAAAACTCAGTTTCATAAATGAAGGAGAAATAAAATCTTTCCCAGACAAGCAAACATTGAGGGAATTTTTCACCACTAGATCTGCCCTACAAGAAATCCTTAAAAGTGCTCTCTACATTGAATGGAACAACCAAAACCTACTAGTGTAAAACCAACCAAAAGTAAAAACTCAGCTTGTATAAAGCAGTAACACAAGTGAGAAAACAAAGCAACTAGGTAACAATCAACATGAAGAGTGGTACAGCATCTCCCATATCAATATTAACATTTAATGTTAATAGTCTAAATGCCCCACTTGAAAAATATAGATTGGCAATAAGGATTTAAAAAAAAAAACCCACAACCCAAATATATGCTGTCTCCAAGAAACCCATTTAGCTCTTAAAGATTGTCACAGACTCAAATTAAAAGGGTGGAAAAATTATTACACACAAATGGAAACCAAAAGTGAGTTGGAGTAGCTATACACATATTGGTAAAATAGATGTTAAATCAATAGTAAAAAATTACAAAGATGGTCATTATATAATGATAAAGAGATTGATTCAAAGAAGATATAACAATCCTAAATATGTATGCATCTAACACCAGAGCTCCCAGATTTAGGAAAGAAATACTACTAAAGGAAAGGAATAAATAGCAACATTATAATAGCCAGGGACTTCAACACTCCACTGACAGAACTAGACAGATCATTGAGGCAGAAGATCAACAAAGAAACACTGAACTAAAATATGATTCTGGAACAAGTGGACCTAACAGACATTTGCAGAACATTATACCCAAATGCTTCAGAATACACATTCTTCTCATCATCATATGGAACATTTTTCAAGATAGCTCATATGTTCAGAAACAAATCACGGAAAATTAAAAAAATCAAAATTACACCATGTACTTTCTCAGAACAGAATGGAATAATACTAAAAATCAATTACTAGAGGAATTCTCAAAGCCACACAAATACATGGGAATTAAACAACCTGCTGTTGAATGATCCTTGGGTCAATGAAAATAAGACAGAAATTAAAAATTTTTTCTAATCGAATGACAAAGGTGACACAAGCTACTAAAACCTCTAGGGTCTGGCAAAAGCAGTGCTAAGAGGGAAGTTCATAGCACTAAATGTCTACGTCAAAAAGACAGAAAAGTCACAAATTAACAACCTATTTTTTACACCTCAGGGAACTAGAAAAAGAAGAACAAACCAAACCCAAAGCTAGCAGAAGAAAAGAAATGACAAAGATAATAGCAGAACTAACTGAAATTGAAATAAACAAAATACAAAGGATCAATAAAACAAACAGTCGGTTCTTTGAAAAGATAAACAAAATCAATCACTAGCTAGAGTAGCCAAGAATAGAAGAGAAAGGATTCAAATCTCAATAAGAAATGAAAAAAGAGATATTACAACTGATACCACAGTAATACAAAATATCATCCAAGACTACTTTGAAAACTTCTGTGCACACAAACTAGAAAATCTAGAGGAAATGGATAAATGTTTGGAAACATAAACTCCCAAGCCTGAAACAAGAAAAAATAGAAATCTTTAGCAGACCAATAACAAGTAGTGAGATTGAAACGGTAATAAAAATCTCCCAGCACAAAAAATCCCAGGACCAGATGGATTCACAGCCAAATTCTACCAGTCCTACAAAGAAGAACTGGCATTTATCCTACTGAAACTGTTCCATAACTTTGAGAAGGAGGGAATCCTCCCTAACTCATTCTACAATTTCAGTATCACCTCGATACCAAAACCAGAAAAGGACACAACAAAAAAAGAAAACTATAAACCAATATCCCTTATTAATATAGATGTAAAAATTCTCAATAAAATCCTAGCAAACTGATTTTGGCTGCTCATCAAAAAAAATTATCCATCACAACTGAGTGGGCTTCATCCCAGAGAGGCAGGGATGGTTCATCATATGCAAATCAATAGATGTGATTCACCACACAAAAGAATTAAAAACAAAAACTATGTGATATAATTTATCAAAGTTGATAATTGTACTTTAAGTAATAGAATATGCTTATTTTCAAGTAAACACACTGGACTATTTAGGGTTAATAATTCATGATACATGGAACTTATTCTCAAGTGGGCCAGGGAAAAAATATAAATAGAAGGAGAAAAGTAATAATGTAAATGAGTCAAATATTAACCGTTAGTGGATATGGGTAAAGTCTGTATGGGTTTTCTATGTACTATTTTTATTCTTGCAACTTTTCTTTACATTTGTTAATTCTTTTTAAAATAAAAACTTAAAGAAGAATTTAAAGAAGGAAACATTGGACTTGAACTACACTTTAAACCAAAGAGACTTAGGAGAAATATGCAGAACATTCTAGTCTACATCAGCAGAATACACATTCTTTTCAAGTGCATAGAAAAAAATTCTCCAGGATAGATTATATGTTAGGCCACAAAACAAATCTTAAAAAAATTAAGAAGATTAACACCATATCAATTATCATTTCCAATCACAATGGTATGAAACTAGAAATCGATAATAGGAGAAATTTTGGAAAATTACAAATGCATGAAAATTAAACACAATAAATTAAAAGGAATATTTATATATATCTTATCTTGACACAAAATAAAATGGACGCAAAACATAAAATTTGTGGGATGCAGCATAAACAGTTCTAAGAGGAAAGTTTATAGCAATGAAGCCCTACATCAAAAAAGGTGAAAGATCTCAAACAATCTACTGTTATGTCTCAAGGAACTGGAAAAAGAAGAACAAGCTAAACCCAAAGTTAGTAGAAGGAAGGAAATAATAAAGATCAAGTGGAAATAAATGAAATAGAGCCTAGAAAACAATAGAAAACATTAACAAACCTGAGTCAGTTTTTTAAAAAAGATAAATAAAATTTACAAACTTTTAGCTAGAATAAATAAAAAGGGAAGACTCAAGACCGGAATTAAAAAAGAGACATTAAAGTTGATATCACAGAAATACAAAGGATTGTAAGGGAGTACTATGAATAATTATACACCAATAATTCTTGGATTACCTGGAAGAAATGGATAAATTTCTGTACACATAGAACTTACCAAAACCAAATCATAAAGAAATAGAAAATCTGAAGAGACCAATAATGAGTAAGAAGATTGAATCACCAATAAAATCTCCCACCAAAGAAAAGCCTAGGACATAGTGATTTCACTGCTGAATTCTACCAGATATTTAAAGAAGGACTAATGCCAATTATTTTAAAACTATTTCAAAAAACTATATTTTCCAAGGCCAACATTATCTTCACAAAAGCCACAGAAGGATGACACAAAAAAGAAAATTACAGGCCAATATCCCTGATGAACATTCATGCAGAAATCCTCAACAAAATACCAGTGAACCAAATTCAACAGCACATTATCCAGTCATTGTGATTAAGTGGAATTTGACCCTGGGATGCAAGAATGGTTCAACATATGTAAATAAATAAATGTGATTTACCACATTAACAGAATGAAGGACAGAAACCATGTGATCATCTCAACAGATGCAGAAGAGGCATCCAACAAAATTCAACATTTTATCATGATAAAAACTTTCAAAAATTTAGGCATCACAGGAATATTTCTCAACACAATAAAGGTCATATATGACAAACCCATGGCTAACAGCATATTTAAAGGTGAAAAGCTGAAAGGATTTTCTCTAGGATTAGAAACAATACAAGGATGTCCGCTCTCTCAATTTCTATTTAACACAGTACTGGAAGTCCTAGCCAGAGCAATTAGCAAGAGAAAGAAGTAAAAGGCTTTGAGGAGTGTCTCCAACATGGCAGACCAGAGAAAGCACCAGCCAGAGTGTCTCAGTAAGAAGGAGAACCTTAAATAAAAGAGAAAAAATGAACAGACAAACAGATAAGATGGGGATCTGAAGGAAGGGTGCCAGAACCTTCAGGAGACTCCACAGGAAGAAGTTGCAGAGCAGAACTGGAAGGAGAAAGGTTATCAGCAGAGATCAATCCCCGAGAGGCTTGGAGACCAGTGAAAAGAGTAAGTGGGGCAGTTTGTTTCTCCCTCCCTCACATACCTGACTGTTGGAGGGTTCCTGAGCTCCTGGAGAGACCTTCTACACACATGAGCCCAGAGACTACTGCTGCCAGTGAGCTGGGAACTTCTTGTAGACAGAGCACCAAACTTCAAGCCCCCCTGAGGCACTTCCCGCCCCACAGACCTGAGCCTGGACAGCAGGCAACATATTGCCTCTCTACCCACCATTCCCCCTTGTCCTCCCCAGGGGGCTTCAACTCCTCAGGTTTCACTTTGCTTGTTCCCACACAGATATTTCCAAACTCCAACCCAGGCTGCAAGAACCACAAGGGTCCAGTGGGTGCCAAGTGATCTGTATGACTCCAGAGCCCAGTCATTCTGGGAGGACTACCTCCTGGAGAGAGGAATGGACATAACCAGAGTGCTAGCATTCCTCCATCCAGACTCTTTCTCCCCCATTCACCCCCCCATGGCTGCCAAGAGAGACAACTGAACCACAACACGGAGGCTTTTACAAAGAACAGGGCTCAGACCTTTCCCTTTGGGGTCCTGCAGTAGAGTGAGGGGAGCTCCCTGCCCGCTGGCCCTCCTCGGTGCTGCTTGCCTAGCGACCCCATCAGAGTGGGTCATGCCCTGAGGCAAAGGGACATTGAACCTGCTTGGCACCCCATGGGCAACTTGGGACCAGCACATTTTTCCATGGCATGTTCAGGCATTGATCTCTGGGGCCCCAGGGACAAACCCACAGTCCAGATCCCATACCCCCAGGTCTCGATCTTGTTGCACAGGGTCACAGAGGAGATATTTGTGATTTACTCTCAGGAGGCATGGGTGCCCACATGGGAAGATTATCAGGGAGAGTGCAGTGTGGGTTATCACTGCAGTGTGATTCTGGGGCACCCCTTCTCCCACAGGAGGGCCACAAGTCCCAGGTCAGGCTGGGGTCCTGGGCAGGGAACATCCTGGCCTGCATCACAATTGTAGGGGAGCTGGGCTGGCATGAGGTCCTACCATCCAGCAGAGGTCCAGGACAAACTACAGAATAGAGGAAGGTGGAAAGGAGCAAGGCCTGCTCCAGACTGCCTCATTGAGGGTCTCAGACAGACCCCCTTCCACAGGCACACTTACTGGTTGAGTGGGGCTGCTTCAGCCCCTTCCTGGCAGTGTTAGCCAGAGGTGGGGAGGGGATATTTGACCCCAGCTGAAGCAGACACCTTGCCAGGTTTTATGGCACTTAAGGGTAAGCTCACCCAGCCCAGCCCCACCCAGCCTTAGTCTCCCATCTGCCTCTGCTATGGTGGAGATTAAGGACGCACCTGGAAGTTCCAGGGCCCCACCCACCACCTGGGGCATTTGAGTGGTTCTTCTGAGCCGCTGGTCACAGGAACAAAAAACATTGCAACTGGTTTCTTCTGGCAAGCTCCACCTACTGACAGGGAGGTCAATTTGCACACCCTCTACGGCATTTACTGACTCAATTATACAGGGTGTGGATAACTCTCACCCACAAGCACCACCTATGGTCTCAAAGATTAAACTGGGCATGTCATTATCTAAACAAAAGAAAATCGAAAAATAAGAAGCAACAGATTCTCCAGATGAGAAGGAATCAGCAAAAGAACTCCAGAAGTATGAAGAATCAGAGGGAAAGGGCAATCCCAAAAGGGAATACCAGCTCTCTAGCAATGGATACCAACTCAAATCAGAATATGGAAACGACAAATGAAGAATTTCAAACATGGATTGTAAGGAAGCTTGATTAAATACAAGAGAAAATAGAAACCCAACACAAAGAAACCACAAAATCCAGCAAGAAATGAATGAAAAATTCACTAAAGAAATTGAAATACTATAGAAAAATGAAACAGAATTTCTGGAAATGAAAAATTCCTTCAGGAAATACAAAACACAGTGGAAAGCCTTAAGGATAAATTAGATCAGGCAGAAGGAAAAAACATCAGAGTTTGAAGAGAACGCCTTCCAATTAAACAAGTCAGTCACAGAGATAGAGCAGAGAACTAAGAGGAATGAACAAAGCCAGCAAGAAATATGGGATTATGTAAAAAGGCCTAACATAAGAATCATAGGTATCCCATACAAAATATCATCTCTGAATACTATAAAAATCTCTATACACATAAACTTGAAAACGTGGAGGAAATGGACAAATTCTTAGAAACACATTACCTCCCTAGGCTCAATCAAGAAGAAATAAAACTGCTGAACAGACCAATATCAAGTACTGAAATTGAAGCAGCAATAAAAAACTTTCCAACAAAAAAAGTCCTGAACCAGATGGTTTCACACCCGAATTTTATCAGACGTACAAAGAAGAACTGGTACCTATTATGCAGAAATGATTCCCTAACATCGAGAAGAAAGGAATCCTCCCCAACTTGTTCTATGATGCCAATATCACCTTGATACCAAAGCCAGGAAAGGACTCAACAAAAGAAGAAACCTACAAACCAATATCCCTTATGAATACAGACACAAAAATTCTTAATAAAATTCTAGCAAACTGAATTTTGCTGCACATCAAAAAAATAATCCACCATGACCAAGTGGGCTTCATCCCAGCTTTGCAAAAATGGTTCAACATACACAAATCTATAAATGTGATTCACCACATAAACAGAAACTGAAACAAAGACCATACGATCCCTCAATAGATGCAGAAAAAGCATTTGACAAAATCCAGCACCCTTCAATGATAAGAACTTTTAACAAAATAGGCAGAGACAGGACTTATCTTAAAATGATAAAAGCCATATATAACAAACCCACAGCCAACATCATACTGAATGAGAAAAAATTGAAAGCGTTCCCCCTTAGAACTGCAAACAGACAAGGTTGCCCACTGTCACCACTTCTCTTCAACAAAGTGCTGGAAGTCCTAGCCAGAATAATCAGGAAGAGAAGCAAATCAAGTGTATCAAAATAGGGGCAGAAGAAGTCAAATTATCGCTGTTTGCTGATGATACCATCTTATATCTAGAAACCCCCAAGGATTCTGCTAAGAGACAACAGGAACTGATAAATAAATTCAGCAGTCTCAGGTTACACAATCAAGGTACACAAATCAGTAGCATTCTTATACACCAACAATAGTCAAGCTGCGAATCAAATCAAAGACTCAATACCTTTCACAATAACAACAAAGAAAATAAAATACCTAGGAATATATTTAAGCAAGGAGTTGGAAGACCTCCACAGGGAGAATTATGAAACACTGAGGAAAGAAATCATAGAGGATGTAAACAAATGGAAAAGCCTATCATGCTCATGGATCATCAGAATGAACATTGTTAAAATGACCCTTAATATAGCCAAAGCAAGCTTAAGCAAAAAGAACAAATTGGGAGGCATCAATTTGACTTCAAGCTATAATACAAGACTATAGTAACCAACGCAGCATGGTACTGGCACAAGAATAGAGACATAGACCAATGGAAGAGGACTGAGAACCCAGATATAAAACCATGCTCATATTGTCATCTGATTTTTGACAAAGCAGACAAAAACATACAGTGGGAAAAAGAATACCTATTCAATAAATGGCACTGGGAAAATTGGATAGCCACATGTAGAAGACTAAATAAAACAGGATATGCACCTTTCACCACTCACAAAAATTTATTCACTATGGATAACAGACTTTAACTGAAAGCATGCAACTATAAGAATTCTAGAAGAAAATGTTGGAAAAACTCTTATAGATATCAGGGTAGGCAAAGAGTTTCTGAAGACCCAAAGGCAATCACAGCAACAACAAAAATATATAAATGGGACTTGATCAGATTAAATAGCTTCTGCACAGCCAAGGAAGCAATCAATTGAGCAAAGAGACAACCTACAGAATGGGAGAAAATATTTCCATGCTATACATCCCATAAAGGCCTAATAACCTGACACTATAAGGAACTCAAGCAAAACAGCAAGAAAAAAAAATCAAGCAACCCCATTAAAAAGTGGACAAAAGACATGAACAAAAGCTTTTCAAGAGAAGAAAGACTAATGACCAATAAACTCATGCAAAAATGGTCAACATCATTAATGATCAAGGAAATGCAAATCAAAACCACAAGGAAATATTACCCAATTCCAGTGAGAATGGCTTTTATCAAAAAGTCCCAAAACACGAGATGCTTGTGTGGATGCAGAGCGAAAGGAACACTTATACACTTGCAGTGAGACTACAAACTGGTACAACCTCTGTGGGAAGTAGTATGGAGATACCTCAAAGAACTAAAAGTAGACCTACCATTTGATCCAAAAATCCCATTATTGGGCATTTACCCGAGGGAAAAATGTCATTTTATTAAAAAGACACTTGTACTTGTACGTTTATTGCAGCACAATTCACAGTCACAAAGATATGGAATCAACCCAAGTGACAATCAATACTTGAGTGGATTAATAAAATGTGGCATATGTATACCATGGAGTGTTACTCAGCCATAACAAATGGGGAACAAATACTTTCTGTAACAACCTGGATAGAACTGGAGACCATACTTCATGTGAAGTATGGCATGAATGGTTAAACAAACACCACATGTACTCACTATTAAACTGGAACTAATCAATCAACACTTATGTGCACATTGGAAGTAAAACTCAATGGAAATCAAGCAGGTGTGGGGGGGACGAATTGGGTAAATATACACCTAATGGGTACAATGCACACTCTCTGGTGATGGGCACACTTATAACATCAACACAAGGTGTACAAAAAGCAATATATGTAATTAAAACGTTTGTACCCCCATAATATTCTGAAATAAAAAAGGGAATAAAAGGCATCCAAATTGCAATGGAAGTAATTTTGTTTACATTTCCCTAATGACTAATGATATTAATCATCTTTACATGTACTTTTTGGCCATTTCTATATCTTCTTTGGAGAAATTTCTACTTCTTTTAAAAAATTTTTCTAAATTCCCCATCCAGCTTTACTGATGTATAATTGATAAATAAAAATAGTATACATTTATAGTGTATAATGTAATGCATTGACATATGTATCCATCCTGAAATGATTACCGCACTCATGGTAGTAAACATATCACTCACCTCACATAGTTATCATTTTGGGGTGTGTGTGTGTGTGTGTGTGTGTGTGTGTGTATGTGTTTGTGTGTAGAACAGGGTAGAAGATCTACCCCCTTAATAAACTTCAAGTATATCATATAGTATTTTTTAAATTTCAGAACATTATGGGGGGTACAAAAGCTTTGATTGCATAAATCACCTTTGCACCTCCTGAGTCAAAGCTACATGTGTGCCCATCCCCCAGACAGCATGCACTGCATTCTTTAGGTGTGATTTTACCCATCCTCTCCTCCCACTCCCACCTTCCTGACACCCTATGAATGTCACTTCCCGTATGTGCACAATAGTGTTGATCGATTAGTGCCAATTTAATGGTGAGTACATGTGGTGTGTGTTTTTCCATTATTGCGACACTTCACTTAGAAGAATTGGCTCCAGCTTCATCCAGGATAATACAAGAGGTACTAGTTCATCATTTTTTATGGCTGAGAAATACTCCATGATATACATATATCACATTTTATTAATCCATGCATGTATTGATGGGCACCTGGGTTGTTTCCACGTCTTTGCAATTGTGATTTGTGCTGCTGTAAACATTAGAGTGCAGATGTGTTTTATATAGAATGTCTTTTTTTCCTTTGGGTAACTACCCAGTAGTGGGATGGCTGGATCAAATGGTAATTCTATTTTTAGTTATTTGAGGTGTCTCCATACTAATTTCCATAGAGGTTGTACTAGCTTGCAGTCCTACCAGCAGTGTATGAGTGTTCCTATCTCTCCACATCCATACCAGCATCTGTTGTTTTGGTACTTCTTGATAAAAGCTATTTTCACTGGAGTGAAGTGATATCTCATTGTCCTTTTGATTCAAATTTCTCTGATGATTAGAGATATTGTGCATTTTTTTTTCATGTTTGTTGGCCGTTAGTCCATCTTCTTTTGAAAAGTTTCTGTTCATGTCCTTTGCCCACTTTTTAAGGGGTTGTTTGATTTTTTTCTTGCTGATTTTCCAGAGTTGTACACAGATTCTAGTTATCAGACCTTTGTCAGATTTATAGCATGGAAATATTTTCTACCACTGTGTACATTGTCTATCCACTCTAATGAAAGTTTCCTTGGCTGTACAGAAGCTTTTTAATTTGATAAGGTCCCATTTATTTATTTTTGTTGCTGCTGTGATTGCCTTTTGGGCCTTCATCATAAATTATTTCCCTAGGCTGATGTCTATAAACGTTTTTACAATATTTTCTTCTAGAATTCTTATAGTTTCATGTCTTAGGTTTAAGTTTGTTATCCATCATGAGTTGATTTTTTTGAGACATGTGAGGAGTGGATCCTGTTTCAGTCTTGTACATGTGGCTATCCAATTTTCCCAGCACCATTTATTGAGTAGGGATTCTTTTCCCCAGTGTATATTTTTGTCAAAGATCAGATGGCAATATGAGGATGGTTTTCTATCTGGGTTCTGAGTTCTGTTCCATTGGTCTATGTCTCTGTTCTTGTGCCACTACTATACTGTTTTGGTGACTATAACCTTGTAGTATAGCTTGAAGTCTAGTAAACTGATGCCTCCCAATTTGTTCTTTTTGCTTAAGATTGCTTTGGCTATCTGGGGTCTTCTCTCGTTCTATGCAAATCATATAATTATTTGTTCTAGATATGAGAAAAATGATGTTGGTATTTTAATAGGGATTGCATTGAATCTGTAGATCACTTTGGGTTAGTATAGACATTTTAACAATGTTGATTCTGCTGACCCATGAGCATGACATGGTTTTCCACCTGTTTACATCCTCTGCTATTTCCTTCCTCAGTGTTTCATAGTTCTCCCTGTAGAGGTCTTTCACTTCCTTAGTTAAATATATTCTTAGATATTTTATTTTGTTTGTTGCTATTGTGAAGGGTATTAAGTCTTTGATTTGGTTCTCAGTTTGACTGTTGTTGGCATGTGTGAATGCTACTGGTTTGTGTACATTGATTTTGTAACCTGAGACTTTGCTGAATTTGTTTAGAAGTGGCGATAGAGGACAACCATGTCTGTTTCCACTTCTAAGCGGGAATGCTTTCAATTTTTCTCCATTCAGGATGATTTTGGCTGTGGGGTTGTAATATATGGCTTTTATCATTTTTAACTAAGTCCTGTCTATGTCTATTTTTTAAGCATTCTTATCATAAAAGGGTGCTGAATTTAACTCCAACCCAGCAGAAGAAAAGAAATAACCAAGATCAGAGCAGAACTAAATGAAATTAATAACAAAAGAAACATATGGAAGATTAATAAAACAAAAAGTTTGTTTCTTTGAAAAATATAATTGTCATGCCTCTTGCTA
>NW_012153286.1:72939-77542 GCF_000956105.1 Propithecus coquereli | reverse complement strand
AGCAGAAGAAAAGAAATAACCAAGATCAGAGCAGAACTAAATTAAAATAATAACAAAAAAAACTATATGGAAGATTAATGAAACAAAACTTTGATTCTTTGAAAAATATAATTGTCATGCCTCTTGCTAGATTAATCAGAAGCAGAAAAGAAAGGACTTTAATAATCTCAATGAGGAATGAAAAAGGAGAAATTACAACTGATATCACGAAAATACAAAATATTTGAACCAATAGTGTGAATACTATATGAATACTATGAAAATCTCTACACACATAAACTCGAAAACATGGAGAAACTGGACAAATTCTTAAAAGCACACATTCTTCCTAGGTTCAGTCAGGAATAAATAGAATTTTTTAACAGACCAATATCCAGTATCAAAATTGAAGCAGCAGTAAAAAACCTTCCCCCCCAAAAAAAGTCCCAGACCAGATGGTTTCACACTCAAATTGTACCAGACATACAAAGAAGAACTGGTGTTTATCCTGCAGAAATTATTCCACAACATTGAGAAGGAAGGAATCCTCCCCAACACGTTTTAAGAAGCCACCATCACCTTATCCCCAAACCAGGAAAGGACGCAACAAAAAAAGAAAACTACAGAGCAATATTCCTTATGAATATAGATGTAAAAATTCTCAGTAAAATCCTTTCAAACTGAATTCAGGTACTTATCAAAAAAAAAAATCCATCACAACCAAGTGGGCTTCATCCCAGAGATGCAGGGATGGTTCAACATACACAAATCTACAAATGTAATTCGCCACTAAATAGAAGTAAAAACAAAGACTACATGATTCTGTCAATAGATGTATAAACCAAGATCTTGGTGCTAGGTACCCAAATACTTTTCATTTTTACATTTTACCTCTATTAATATCTATTTATACATTCTTTTATTATTTTTAATGATTACCTTAGATATTACAAAATGCATATTTCACTTATTATAGTCTAGTATAAATTATTACTCTTACCCTCTCCTTGATCATGCTAGAAATTTAGAAATATTTAATTTTCTTTACCACCCTGCTATCCTTTGCATTTTTAGACCACATTCACTTTAAGACTCACAAGACATTACTGTTACTATTTTTAACAGGCTGTATTCAATAAATATTAATTTATATTTGCCAACATATTTACTTTTCCTGTTGCTCTTTGTTACTTAATCCAATTGTATAGTTCCATCTGGGATCATTTTTCTTCTTTGTGAAGAACTCTCTTAAGTATATCTGTTAATGCTATCAATAAACTCTATTAGGTTTTCTTTGTCTGAAACATCTTTATTTTGCCATTATTTTTTGAAGGGTATTTTTGCTATAATTCTAAGCTGGCAACTATTTTCTTTTAGCACTTTAAGAAATAATCCATTGTCTTTTGGCTTCCATTTTATTTTTATGGAGAGCTCAGATGTTGGTCTTATTGTTGCTTCTTCAAAGGAAAGTGTCTTTGTTCTCTAATTTATTTTAAAAATGTAGTCTTTGTTTATGGTTTTCAGAAGTCTTACTATGATGTATATTCTCATGTTTTTCTTTGAATTTTTCCTGTTTGGAGTTCATAGACCTTGAAATTGTGGGTAGTTGTTTTTCATCAATTTTGGATAAAAATTACCTGTTCAAGGATTTGTTTTTTCTCATGGTTTTTCTTCTGTCATTCTGGGGCTCTATTATATATATGTTAGACCTTTCCCTGAATTCCACATGTCTCTAATGCTCATTTATGTATTTTTATTTATTTTTCCTCTCTTTGTACCAGTTTGGATATTTCCTATATACCTATTTTCCAGTTTACTCTGCATCTCTTATGCTGCATCTCATCTGCTGCTAAACACATGTAGTTAATTCTTAAATCCAGATATATTTTTTTAAGTTATAGAATTTCATTCATTCTTTTAAAAATATATTCTACTTGTTTAGTGAAAGTCTCTGTCTTATGGAGACAGGGTTTCACTATGTTGCCCAGGCCGGTCTTAAACTCCTGGGCTCAAGCAATTCTCCCACCTTGGCCTCCCAAAGTATTAGGAATACAGGCATGAGCCACTGTGCCTGGCCTAAGTCTCTATCTTTACATTTGTTTTCTCCATGTTTTCCTCTATTTTCTTGAACATATCGATCACAGTTATGAAAAGTACTTTTTAGCTAACTCCACTATCTGGATCACTTGCTGGTTTATTTCTATTATCTCCTTTCACTCTTATTTTTCCATTAAATAGTCTGTATTTTGTTATTTCTAATTATTTTTGCTGAATGACAAGCATGCTTAAAAATTATAGAGGATCAAAATTATCTTCTTCTAGAGGGGGTGCATCTACTGATTTGCTGGGAAGTTAGAGATAACCTTAAATAAATCAGAGGATGAGTCAAGGCTGTGTTAGAGTCCTGGAAAGGCTTAGTCCACATCTGGTTCACCTCTGGTCCTCTGGAATTTTCACATGAGTGTCTGGAATATTCTTCATGGAACTGTCAACCTGGACAGTACTAAACACAAATTTTTGTTTCAGGAGACTGTGGAAATCCTGTTATTGTTTTTCAGAGGTTTTCTGTTTAGTGTTTCTTCCATCTGGCTCTGGCCAGCCTCAGAATTTGGCAAATGTTCTGATGAGAAAACTGGCCATGTGCTTAAGATCCTCAAAGTCTTCACCAAAAGGTCTGTGGTTTCTTTTTCCCTCATTGGCAATTTGCTGTTGCTATATGTTAGGCACAAGGGACATGCTTAAAACAAAGTGTTCCAGAAAGACTGAAAATAAAGGTCTAGAATGTTATATATTAGGCAAGTTATAACTAAAAGAATATTATAGCAGTGCAATTTTAATCAATATGGAATTCTCTAAACATCATGGAAGAGAATTAGAAATCAATCCCAAAGAGATAGACATCCCCCATGCTTTTGGAATTAAAAAAAAAAGAAAATGAAAAAATTCATGAATATAGAGTAAATAAAATAATCCATGGGCCAAAAAGAAAGAATGGAAATTACAAAATATTAAGAATGAAGGATGTATCACTTTGGGGACTCTGCTTTGGTTCCTGGCCATAGGCATGTGTGGTAGACAGAATTCTAAAATGACTTCCAAGATTATCACCCTCCAGTGTACATGTCCTATATAATACCCTACCCTAATGTGGTTGAGGCCTATGAAATGATGGGATATCATGTCTATGATTAGTTGCTAATTAGTTGACTTGGACTTAATCAAATGAGAGATTATTTTGGGTGGGTATAACCTAATCAAGTGAGCCCTTAAAAGAGGGTGAAGCATCAGAGAGACATTATCCAGAGAGACATCAGAGAGCAAATAGTCATGTTATAAACTGCCTATGGAAAGGGGTGGCCTCTCAGAACTGAAAGCTGACATAGACCAACAGGTATACAGTAACTTGAGACTTCAGTCACATACCTTCAAGGAACTTAGTTTTGCCAAAAACTGGAATGAACACAGAAGAGTACTGTAGGCCCCAGATGGGAACTGCATCGCTGACTGACACCTTGACTGCAGCTTTTTGAAACCCTGAGCAGAGTACCCTAGTAGGTGAGGGAAAAATACAATTTCCCCACCACACAGAAAGGAACACTGTGTTAACTGAGAGTGCTCTAAAAATTGTTACAAAATAGATTAGGAAAATACCAAAGATAACTACAAGGCACAAGAGATGAGCCTTAGCATTTCCTTGAGGTGACTTGCTTAAACCAGTCCTAAGTGCTTTAACTGTTTTATAGTATCCTTTGGCTAATTGTAATTCTAAAATCCTCATCTAATAGAGAATTATATTATCATTTACATAACGTGTTATATGAAGGCACATGATCATTGTACTGCACATGCTTAATCTGTTTTATATGTGAACATGGGATGATTCAATGAAAGAGCTCTGCATCACTCACTAAAAAGGGATTTAAGGCAACAGAACAGGGAGACTCTGTGGATTTTACTCTCCGGAGAGATCCTGTGCAGGCTGAGAGTGAGTGCTCTGTGTAAGTAACCTCTAACAAACTCATTTAACTCGCCAAGCTGGACTTGTCTGAGTCATTCTTTCGTCTCTCAGCACCATCTCAGTTTGGAGGGTGGTTTTTATACCAGCCTGGATTTTCCTGAAACTGTAGGCCATGCCCATACTCCCGATCAATGGAAACTGAGATAATGAGTGTTTTTAAGACAATAAGATTATGGTAATTTGTTACATAGCAATAGAAAATTAATATAGCATGCCTCTTGTTTCCAGACACTATGCTGGGTAGGCAAAGATATGCAGTTGTCATTCAAGTATAGACAATGAAGTTCTGGCCTCTGGCTAGCTTCTTGAGATCCATTTCCTAGCCTCTGGACCTCCTGTTGGGTATGTTATGCCCTCATTCCATCAGTGGTGTTAAGGCCCAGTACTGACCAGTCCTCATGAGTGATGCAGTGTTAATACCCAATTCCTTCATTCTCATCCAAATGTGTATCCTTCTCTATTTCTAGATCACAGAGAATTTACTTTCTTGTTTTAAAATATGCTATGCAGACACACATCCACACACATACACACTAGCAAAAAGAGAGCAAAGAGGAGGAAGAAGGGAAAGAGAAGGAAATAAGAAAAATGTATATATATATATAT
>NW_012153286.1:71732-72261 GCF_000956105.1 Propithecus coquereli | reverse complement strand
CGCAGATTCGGGAGGAAAAATGGCTGCGCGCCTCTCCTCGCAGGGCGCGGCCAGCTCTGCCGCAGAGGCAGCGGCTATGACTCAGGCGGACGCCCAGGCAACAAGTCCTCGCAGTCACAGGCTTTGGGGTCCCCGAATTGCAGCTGTCCACCCCCTGCTAGTCAGCGCTGAAGCCGACTGCACCGGGAGGGTATCCGGAGCCAGGGTCCGCCATTGCCTATTCCCAGAGTTGCGTCCCAGGGCCGCCTGCCAGCCCGCCATGCGCCCTACCCACAGCGACTCTGGACCGATCCGCGGGAGGACTCTATGATGTGTCCCTCCCAGAACCCGCGGAACTTTCAGTGATTTCCGCGGGTAGAGCCTCTTTTATGGAGTTCCCCTACCCCGATCTAGTCCTGGTGGTCTCCTGTGGCAAGAAGCTGCCTCCAAACTCCCATGGATTGGTAGAATCAATATCGTTAAAATGTCCATACTACCTAAAGTGATCTACAGAATTAATGCAATCCCTATCAAAATACCATTATCATTC
>NW_012153286.1:44741-70357 GCF_000956105.1 Propithecus coquereli | reverse complement strand
ATCTATTGGATGTTGGGAAGGGCGGAGGGAGGCAGGGGGAGGGGGCGGAGGGAGGAGGGGACAGGTATTTGTATAAACAAGGAGTGCAATGCGCACCACCCGAAGGATGGACATATTTGAAACATGGACTTGAGGGGGGCGACCAAGGGCAGCACTCGTAACCTAAACATCTGTACCCCCATAATATGCTGAAATAAAAGAAAAAAAAAGGAAAAAAAAATATGCTATGCATTTCAAAAAATCATTTGAAATATTATATCTACCATCTTTGTGTATTTGAAGTTGGAGGGGGACATTTATTCATGTGTGTCATTTAACATGTAGGTCCAGAAATCCCAAAGCACTAAAAGTAAGAATCCTCAATTTGTAATAAATAGGCCAATAAAATAGATTATCTTAAGTAAAACCATATCTTGTAAAATGTTGTACCTTGGAGGAGTCAGGGTCTGCTCTAGAAACTCCTCAATTTTAATGAAGTCTGTTTTCAACTCCTTGTTGTATACCAGGAAGGGAGGATTGGTACCCGGGGCTAAGTCCTTCAGCTCTTCAGGCTTTCTATGATTATTAAAAATAAGCAGAATTAGGCCTCTAGGTAAAGTCCACACTATAAAACACCAACACGGTATTGGTGTCTACCCATTTCAATCTCCAGCATTTAACATGTTCTGATTTCTCTTACCTGGTCATGTCAACAGTAGTCACATTGAATTTAACTCCTTTAAGCCAGAGGATCATGAAAAGGCGCTGGCAAAAGGGACAGTTTCCAATACTCTCCCCATCACTTCCAGCCTATTAAGATAAAGAAAGGCCTCAATCCATTTGTTCGTTCAACAAGTATGTATTCAGTACCTACTGGGAAATGACCTAGTTGCTGGAGACAATGTTGAAGCCCTTAATCTCATGAATTCTACCATCTATGGGCAGAGAGAGACAATGAATCAAATAATCTCATTATATGTAAAATTACAAGTGTGGTGAGTACATAATAATACGAATAATAAATTTTATATATTACCAGAATTTATATAATCATTTTCTCTTGATGGACATTTAGGACATTCCAAAATTTTTGCTGCTCTAAATACTTCAGCAACAAACATTTATGGGCATATAACTTGTTCTACTTCTGAGATTATATCTTTAGGGTTAATCTTTAAAATGAGAATCCTGAGTAAAAAGTACGCACATTTTCCACTTTGATAGAGCCTGCTAAATTTCCTTCCTAAAAGGTATCTTTCCATATGTCCATTGACCATTTCCTTATTTTGTGAATTGCTTGTTCATGACAGTTTTCCGTTTTCCTATTAAGGTAACTACTTTGTCCTCATTGTTTGGAAAAATTATTTGTATACTAATGACATTTACTCTTTGTGATACATGTTACATTCAATTTTAAAAACATGTCTTAAGTAAAATTTAAATGTACATAAAATCTATCATTCTTTTCCTTCATGTAGTCTGGTTTTTCTGATCTCTTTATATACATCAAGGTAACAAAAAACTTATTTTATTTTTGTATTTTGCTTTGCTATAAAGATCTCGTATTGTGTACCATTATGGCTTCATTTTTGCCTTTGTTTCAACTATTTGAAATTTGTTTCAATGGAAGAGGTGTATCAGGACTTCTGCCTTAGTATTTTTACTTTTTACAAATAATTCATAGTTGACTTACACCATATATTTAAAAAATTCATCTTTCTTCTACTGATCGAAACCAACACATTTTATGCTCTGAAATTTTATATGTACTTGAGTTTATCTTTGAACCCTCTATTCTTCATGAATTCACTCATTACCCAATGAATATTCACTGAACAAATACTTGTGTGTTTAATACATACCATACATTATATATAAAGTAAAACTAGATAGTAAAATAAAAGTACTCCCCAAAATTAACTCTCAGTTTTAAACAGGGATAAATTCTAGGATCAAATAAAGTGTTTTATGAGTGTGTAACAGAGAAACCCAGAGAAATCTATGTGTGGTCTGTCAGGGAAGGCCTTTCCTGAGCAAGTGGCATTAAACTGAATTCGAGGGATGAGTAAGAGTTAATTGAGTGAATGGGCATGAAGAGGACATTCTAAACAGAGGGAATAGTTCATGAACAGGCTTTGCAGTAAGCTTGAGCACGAAATGTATAAGGAACTGAAAGAAGGTCAATGCTGGGATACACAAAGCTAAAGTCTTCTGCTTTTCTAAAGAATTAGTAATTCTATGCTTCATCTGGAACGAGAGAAGACCCCATATAGCAAAAGCAATCTTAAGCAAAAAGAACAAATTGGGAGAAATCAATTTACCAGACTTTAAGCTATACCACAAGGCTATAGTAACTAAAACAGCATGGTACTGGCACAAGAACAGAGACATAGACCAATGGGACAGAACTGAGAACCCAGATATAAAACCATCCTCATATAACCACCTAATTTTTGACAAAGCAGACAAAAATATACACTGGGGGAAAGAATCCCTATTCAATAAATGGTGCTGGTAAAATTGGATAGCCACATGTAGAAGACAGAAACAGGATCCGCACCTCTCGCCTCTCACCAAAATCAACTCACAGTGGATAAAAGACTTAAACTGAAGACATGAAACCATATGAATTCTAGAAGAAAATGTTGGGAAAACTCTTATAGACATTGGCCTAGGCAAAGAATTTATGAAGAAGACTTGAAAGGCAATCACAGGAAAAAATAAATAAATAAATGGGACCTGATCAAATTAAAAAGCTTCTGCACAGCCAAGGAAACAATCATGAGAGCAAACAGACAACCTACAGAATGGGAGAAAATATTCAGATGTTACACATCCAATAAAGGGCTGATAACTAGTATCTATATAGAACTCAGGAAAATCAGCAAGACAAAAATCAAACAACCCTATCAAAAAGTGGGCAAAGGACATGAACAGAAACTTTTCAAAAGAAGGTAGACTAATGGCTAACAAACACATGAAAAAATGCTCAACATCTCTAATCATCAGGGAAATGCAAATTAAAACCACAACGAGATATCACTTATGCCCAGTGAGAATGGCTTTTATCAAAAAGTCCCCAAACGATAAATGTTGGTGTGGATGCAGAGAGATAGGAACACTCATACACTTCTGGTAGAACTGCAAGCTGGTACAACCTCTGTGGAAAGCAATATGGAGATACCTCAAAGAGATACAAGCAGATCTACCATTTGATCCAGCAATCTCATTACTGGGTATCTACCCAAAAGAACAAAAGGCATTCTATAAAAGAGACATCTGCACTTTAATGTTTATAACAGCACAATTCACAATTGCAAAGATGTGGAAACAACACAAGTTCCCATCAATCCATGAGTGGATTAATACAATGTGGTATATGCATACCATGGAGTTCTACTCAGCCACAAAAAAAATAGTGATCTAGCACCTCTTGCATTATCCTGGATAGAGCTGGAGTCCATTCTACTTAGTGAAGTATCCCAAGAATGGAAAAACAAGCACCACATGTACTCACCATCAAATTGGTATAACTGACCAATACTTAAGTACACATATAGTAGTAACATTCATCAGGCATTGGGTAGATGGTAGGGGGAGGAGGAGATGGGTATATACACACCTAATGGGTGTGGTGTGCCCATCTGGGAGATGGACACGCTTGAGGCTCTGACTCAGGTGGGGCAAGGGCAATATACATAACCTCAACATTTGTACCCCCATAATATGTTGAAATAAAAAAAATTAAAAAAAAAGAAAATGAAAAATGCCTTGTATCCAAAACATATAATAATATGAATAAGGAATTCTTACAACTCAACAAACTACCCAACTTTAAAAATGGGCAAGAGATTTGAACATTTTACAAAGGAAGATATACAGATGATAAATAAAGGACACAAAAGGATGCTCAACATCATTAGTCATCAGGAAAATAAAAATTAAAAACACAAACAGGTACCATTGTAAACACATTAGAACAACTGAAATGAAAAATATTGACCATACCAAGTGTTGGCAGGGATATGGGGAAACTGAAATCACCAAGAATTATGATAGAAGTAGTACTGGAAAGAGTGACAATAATTCTCAAGAAATAAGGGGGAATGACTTGGGGTTTGGCAATAATGTTGAGGAGGGTTAGTGAGTGGTTTCATGTGATGTTATGAGACTCAACCTAGGTATTTCTCTGGACTAGGGAGGTAGAATAGGCTGGAAACAACAATGAAGCACAAGAATACCTAAAGGACACCCACTCCAACTCCAGGCTCAATGGTAAAAGGAATGAGAAAGAAAAGGCAATCACTTCTTGAGAGACCTATAACTAATGTAGTGTACTCATGAGAGATCCAGGTTTTTAGACACCTCAGTCTTAACGTGTTCCAAACTGAATTCCAACCCTTCCTCTTTACTCCACACAAATTGACAAATTACCTACCTCTTAACCTAGTCTTTCTTTTTGGCTACTAATCTTGTGAATGGCATTGCCATCTGCTATGGGTTGAATTGTGTGCCCCTCCAAATTCATACGTTAAGGCCCTAGCCCCCAATGTGATGGTATTTGGAGATGGGGCCTTTGGGAGGTGATTAGGTTTAGATGAGGTCATGAGGATCGGGCCCCGTGATGACATTAGTATCCTTATAAGAAGAGACACCAGAGAGCTTGTTCTCTCTTTACCATATAAGGACACAGCAAGAAGTTGGCTGTCTACAACCCAAAAAGAGAGCCCTCACCAGACTCAGTCATGTTGGCATCTTGATCTTGAACTGATAGCCTCCGGAACTGTGAGAAAATAAATTTCTGTTGTTTAAGCCACTCAATCTGCAGTATTTAGGTATGGCATCCTGAAGTGTCATCCACTCAATTGCCCAGGCTAGAAAATTGGGAATCATCTTTTTGCTTCACTCCAAACATTGAATCCAACACTATTTCTTGTCAGTTTTACCTACTAAATATCTCTGAAATAAGTTAATTTCTCTCCTTTTCCATGGTCCTTCCTTCCTTCTTTCTTTCCCTCCTTCCCTCCTTCCTTCCTTCCTTCCTTTCATGTTTATTGATGCTTAATATCTTTCAGGCTCTGCTAGGTGATAGCTATCCATGTCCAAGCCATCAGCATCTCTCATATCTTGGACCTAATTTTTTCCACCTTTATTTGGGTCACTTAGCTTCTAGTCCGTAGCCTGTAGAAGGAAATACAAGGTTCTTTATCTTACAGCTGCTCTGATCTGTTATTTGTAGTAATATTAATGTCCCAGAAACCCTGGACATAATTTCAATGTGTGGGCAAATTTTTCTTTCCTGGAAGTGGGTGTGATAGAAGAAATGATATTTATTGTTGCTCTTTTGTGATGGCAGAGAGTGAAGAAGTATGGGAAGAGGCAACCAATCTGGCAGCTGCATTTATTTTGTAATAGAAATCAGACTAAAGATCCAACCAGAACAGGGTATAATGAGTGGAAACATTATCAGCGGTGGGAAGCAGGAAAAAGAATGGAGTCTGATAATAGATATGGCAGGAAGGGTGGATCGCCTTTGGCAAAAGGAGAGTCAAAACACTGAAGTGTAGGGGAAATGCAGTCAAGTTTTACAGGAAAACTGAAGATTTTTTTCTGCTTATGTTATGCTGATTTAAAGTGCCATCACATAAAATTTTAAGATATAAATTCCTTAGTCCGATTGACAAATTACCTTAGTTGGCAAAGACAGGATGTGGTCATTCACTAAAACAATTTTTTCTCTTTGTGTTTGTAATCTAAGTTTCTAAACATGAAAAATAATAGCAGTAATAGCTAACATTTATTGAGTATTTACTATGTTACCAACTACTATGCTTTACATACATGTTTTGCTTAATCCTCACAATGAGGATTGTGAGGAAGGTTCTGTTATTACCCCTGTTTTATAGGTGAGGAAATTGAGGCTCAGTACACTTAGCTAGTCAAAAGTTGATAACATAACATCTCATTTGAGAAATCCTGAACTGACTGTCTCCTCTGGAACCCACTCTCTTAAATACTGTTTTCTCTCACCTGATAGTTTTATTTAACTTTTCTTTTAATAAGTCTTTATGCTAGTCTTTATGATAGCTCTAAGAGAGTTTGAAAATGGTCTGAACATTCAGAGAAGAGTATCATCTTTTCCCTCTTTCCTACACACTTTAAAAAAAGTTTTTGACAAAAGTATTACATTCAGAATTTTGGCTGAATGTTAGGTTCCATAATTTTATGTACAAATCGGCCAAAACTTAATTTTTGAGTGTTTGGTAAAGAATGCAAACATTCCACTTAACAATGAAGAACAAACCAATAAGATGAGCCCTGCATTTAGAAAAAACAAACTCTGTGTTATAAAATTCTTTGTTCTTAGTTACTGGATATAAACTTTGCCCAAATCAATCAGAGCCGAAAGGCAATGTTTTCACTGACTATGTGGAACACCTAGGTGGTATGATATGGATTCTTAATTGTGACAGGAGAGTGCTTAATCTCAAAGTGAAACAAAAACCTGGACCAGATGATGCTCAAGGTTTTTCCAGAAAATCTATAATTGTATCAATGTCCTTAGATAAGCTTGTAGCTAAATCATTGTATCTGATAAAATTCTGGAAAATTTTACTAAAAAGTTTCACTCAACTAAAAACAATCAAATAATATTAGACATAGCTATTTTAAGGGATTGGAATTATAACTCTGCCATACACTAGCTATGTGACCTTGGACAAAGTTACTTAGCTGTTCTTTGCTTTAGTTTCTGTGTCCATAAAATAAGGTTAATAATAAACCAGATAGCACAGTGCCTACCATATAGTAAGTACTCAAGAAATGGTTACTTTAAACTAAAGTTATTATTTAATTTGAGATTTGCTCATCCAATGTGTGATTTGCTAAACTCTCCTGTCCAGAGTACAGCCCAAATATGGGAAGCATATGAAGATAAACAGAAGGATCAATGCCAGCAATGGATTTGAGGAGTCTGATTAAATTCAATAAACAACAGTTCAGACAAAAGGAACACTTTAGTTACTCTATGAAGAGACATTACCTCTGGTTTGGAATTGGTAGATGTAAAAAGCCAGTTAGGAAATTAAAGTCTCCTTTACATCCTAACTGTCTGAGCAATCACATGTTTTGCTATAATCCAGAGATAGGAGAAGTAGTTCTTATGCCTCATAGTCCAGCAAACACTTAATTGGATTAACCTGCTATTCAGGAATTCAAGGGTCTCTCTCTCATAATTTTGAAAAGACATGTTGATAATGTCCTTGGTGTATATATATGACCAGTTGTTGAATAATCTAAAATGGCTGTAAAAGTATTACTTTGGCCAACAGGTATTTAACTCAACATTTGTCAAGTATACCTTATTTTATGTCTTTGTAAGCCATCAGGAGGCTGAATAGTTTTAAAGGCAAGTTACTTAAACTTTATCGCCATAGTTTACTTATCTAGAAATGATGAGAACAACATTGCTACAATACTGTAATTACTAAAATTATAATACAATTGTAACAACTACTACTATCACTACTACTAATATTAATAGTAACTTATCTCCTAAATTGTTTTTAAGACTAAATAAGGTAACATATGTAAAGTGTTTATAAAAGGGCCAGGCACAATATAAAAGTTTGTTAATATTATTATCCTGAGTACTTCCAACAGTCAATGAAAATAGAGGGAAAAACTAAACGGTTAACGTAAACAAGGATTTAGTAAGCTGTTCAATTTCTACTTGGAATAACCCCTATAAATTGTTTTTCTCTTAATGAGCTAATCTGGAAACACGAATTTTCTTTTTCCTGCTTTAGGGGTTTTCCAAAGTGCTTTTCTGAAAAGTTATGACACGTTAAAAAAAAATGAAAAAAAAAAAAAACAACAAAACTCCAAGGCAAATCAAAAAGAGGAAGCAGGCATTCTAAAATGTCTCCTTATCACATAACAGGCACATAGACTCCTGATTTTTTTCTCCCACAGATTCCATGTGATCCTGCTGTGATGTTTGTCCATTGTGGAAGAAGCTTACAAAGTTCTGCCTGGGCTATGTGTGGGAAAGGGGTTTTCAAGACATTCTTAGCCCTCTCTTCCACCTACTCAGGCTTTCCAAAACCCTGTCTCATAAAACACAGATTGTGAGAGCCAGAAAGCCCTTAAGGATCATTCTGTCAGACTCCTTTATTATATAGCTGGAGAAACAAAATTCTGGAGGGAGGGAGGGATTTTTCCAAGGTTACATAGGAAGCCGCTGAGAACACAATTTAGTTGCTCTGCTACCAACCAGTTCAGTGTTCTTTCTACATGGTAGAAATCACTTTGCCTTTTTCAGATGAGAATCTGTTTTCTTGTCATCTAAGAGAAGCCACACACCGAGGCATTCTTCTAGGACTCAGAGTAGGAAAATAATTACAAAATCTTTCTCATCTCAAGTCTAAATGTTAAGATTTTTTTCAAGAAGCCAAAGTTCAATGTCAAGAAATAATATATTCTGTATGCATTTATAATAGCTGGAAAACTTACCTTCACAAAAAGCTCAATTTCAGGGTCTGCTTGAGTGCTGGGCCTCAGGCCTGCCATCTTTCTGTCTTTAACGGCAGTTGCCAACCCCCTGCTTCTTGCAGAGTCCACAATATTTGTAGACTCTTCTTCAAATTTTATCCAAAAGCTCAAATAATGTTGGTATTTTAAGAGGAGGGAGAGTCTATCTTGCAGTAGACTGAGTAAGACATAGGCCCAGTCTCTTCTCTCAAAGGGTGGGATGCAGAAAATTCTAGATGCTTAAGAGCAGCTCTTGAATTTGTTTTACTTCTTCCTCTTGAGCCAACATTTGAATCAAGGAGGAGCCAAAGGGGTGTGTGTAAACTGGCTGGCTAGAAGGGTGAGGGTGTTTCCAGAGAAGCTTCAATGCCATGAGTCAGCATAGGAGAAACACATATACACAAACACACACATGCAGTGCTGGCTTCTATATATCAAGCAGACCAGATGTTCTTTAGAGTCTCCTTTTGAGTCCTGGGCTCCATGCCCAGAAAAAGGCCTCTTATTTCTGTTCCTGTAACCTGACAGCTCTTCCAGGAAAAGAGCCAGAAATGACTTGGATTTTTATCATTGAAAAGGATGTTTATCCAATGTCTAAAAGAGGGCTAAAAGAATTGTATTTCACAAATGTCTCCACCCCCAATTCTACTGCTTATACAGCCAGATTTCTGTTCTGGGTTGCAAATTTCACTTCTCTCTATAACCAAGGGAACATTCACTGGGGTGGTTGAGTCTGGGGGCTTGTTTAGTGTGCCCCATCTAGTCCTTTATTTCTTGGAAGTGTGGACTGGGACAGATCACTTCCTTGTTTTGGCATCTGTTGTCAGAAACCACAAGTAGTTCTGTATCTGCTTGTCAACCCTGGGAACAGCAGTAAAATATCCAAAGCGATCACACAGTGTCTATGATGTTTCTAGCAGCTGTGTTTTCTGCCCACCGGGGCTAGGGCTGTGGACCCCTGGATTAGTAAAACTCTTTGGTGGGAACAGTGTCTTCTTGCTTGGAGCCAAACTGAACATAGATCCACCAGTTGGGGACCACAGTGACCCTCTCTCTACAGCACCAAATGTCCCCCACGCTCACACAGGCTATACATACACCTGCCATTGCCCTGTGTAAAGATTTACAGGGTTAAGAGGCTCTTGGAAAAATCCCAGCCTGTTCCATACCTACAGGTTCTAGGCAAGGAGTGGCTGATATGAAGGTGTGTGTTGTTTTGGGTGAGGGAGAGACCTGATGATTTCCCAGATGGTCTGAAAAGTGAAAGGGAAATTGTGCTGGGCATCTGCTCAGCCAACCTTGAGGGTGAGTTTAGGACTGACTGTTTGGCAAGACTTGGTGACTGCTTTGTTTAGCCATATTTTTACACTATTCGTCATACTCTATTTGTTCATTCTGAAGACAATCAATTAATGCTTACTCTGTGCCTAGATGCTGATCCACTGACTGAGACTGGCAGCATAGGAGGACAGGAAGTTTGGGGGGACATCAGGAATTAAACTTTAAGCCCACTCAGTCTGATGCATCTTCACCTTTCCCTTACTCTCTATATCTAATGAATACAAATCTTGTCACTTCTATATACTATTTTAAGAATCCATCCACTTCTCTTTGCCTCCAGTGCTATTCCAAATTTCAAGCCAGCAACATTCTTTTTTAATTGATTTTAAAATTTTTATTTTAAAAGACCAAATCATTGTTTGACTCTCAGGTCTCACGGGAGAACCACTATCCTTACTATCACCACACCACCACTGCAACAACAACCAACAAGGGCCTAATAGCCTCCGTATTTTTCATTGATCTTTCCTTGTGCTGGTACCAGACTGGATAACTGCTTTATAGTTAAGTTTTTAAACCAGGAAGTGAAAGTCCTCCCACTTTTTTCTTATTTTGCAAAATTATTTTGGCTATTTTGGGTTCTTTTCACTTCCAGGTAAATTTTAGGGTCAGCTTTTATACTTCTGCAAAAACACTTGGTGGAATTTTAATAAGGAATGTGTTGAATCTATACTACAATTTGAGGAGTACTGCCATCTTAGTAATATTGAGTTTTTAAATCATGAACATAATCTCCTATCCATTTATTTAGATCTTCTTTATCTTTTCTTAACAATATTTTTTAGTTTTTATTGCATGTCTTGTACTTCTTTTGATAATTTTATTTCTAGGCGTTTTATTTTTTGATGCTACTATGAATAAAAGTGTTTTCCTAACCTCATTTTTGAATTGGTTGTGTCAGTATATAGAAATAAAATTGATTTTTAAAAAGAAATTTTTATTTTGGAATAATTTCAGATTTACAGAAATGTTGCAAAGATAGTACTGAGAGTCCTTGCATCCTCCTTACCCAGTTTTTCTTATCATTAATACTACCTAATGGGTGCTGTGTGCACCATCTAGGGGATGGGCATGCTTGTAGCTCTGACTCGGGCGGGGTAAAGGCAATATATGTAACCTAAACCTTTGTACCCCTGTAATATTCTGAAATAATAAAAAATTAGAAAATAAATATCTTACATTACTATGGTACAGTTATTAGATCTAAGAGACTCACATTTTTACATTACTATTAACTAAATTTTGGACTTTATTTGGATGTCACCATTTTTTCTACTAATATCCCTTTTCTATTCCAAACTCCCTTCCAAGAAATCACATCACATTTAATTACCATTTCTGTATAGTCTTCTCTCATCTGTGACAGTTCTTATTCTTTCCTTGTTTCTCATGACATTGTCAGTTTTGAGGTACTGGCCAAGTATTTTGTAGAATCCCTCTATTTGGGTTTATCTGATATCTTTCTCATGATTAAACTAGGGGTTATTGGTTTAAAGAATACTACAATGGTGATGTTCCTTTCTTATCACATCATATCAAAGGGTACATGCTATCACATGACTTATCACTGGTGATGGCAACCTTCATTATTTGTCCAAGGTGGTGTTAGCTGGGTTTCTCTATGTAAAATTACTATTTGCTCCATCCCCCTCCACACTCCATTCTTATGAAGCAAGTAACTAAGTCTAACTCACACTTAATATTGGGGATGGAGATTAAGATTTGCCTTCTGGAGTGGTTTATATCTACAAAAATTATTTGGAATTCTTCTCTAAAATTCGTCTCTGCTGGCCCATTTTATTATGTATTAAATTATTTATATTAGTATGGACTCATGTATATATATTTTATACTTTGGGTTGTAATCCACTACTACATTATTTATTGCTCAAATTGTTCCAGCTTCTACCATTGGGAGACATTTCAGTTTGTCTCCTGTATCCCTTAGACATATCTTATCCTTTTACTTATTTTCTTTAGCACTTCCTTACTCTCTTGCACTGCAAGATGCTCCCAGTTTATCTTGTATTTTCCTTGCCCCAAGTCATTTTTCCAAAGAGCCCTGGTTACTTTTATTAGAGAACGGTATTTAGAAACCAGTATCTGTGTGCTGGGTGTGCTCATCACTAAAGGGATGTCACCATTTCTAGGTGTTCCCAGTGGATAGAGTTAGGAAATCTCTATATGTGTACTAACCCATATATATACACTCATCTACAACTGTTTCTCTATTAATCTGTATAAATATTAATCTAAACATAAGTATATACTAACATTTCCAACTCTAATTCAGCATCACATGATTTATATATCATTTTTGGTTGAGTGTCTGTTCAGATCTTTTGCTAATTATTTTATTGATTTTTTTTCTCGTTGAGTTTTAAAAATTTTAAGTTTAAGATACACCTTACATCTAGGTATGAGTCTTTTATCAGACATATGATTTGAAAACACTTTCTTCCAATCTGTAGTTTGTCTTTCCATTCCCTGAACGGCATATTTCATAGGACAAAAGTTTTAAATTTTGATAAAGTCCAACTTATTAATTTTTGCTTTTATAGATTATAATGTCATGTCTAAGAACTCTAATTCAAGGTAATGAATATTTTTCTTGTCTTTTCATTTAGCAGTTTTATAGTTTTATATTTTACATAAAGGCTTATGATTCATTTTTACTTAATTTTGGTGGAAAATATGTAGTAAATCTTGAGGTTCATTTTTTCAGCATATGAATCTCCAATTGTTATAGCACCATTTGTTGAAATGATGATTCTTTCATCATTGACTTGCCTTTACATCTTTGTCAAAAATATTTAGCTGTATTTACATGAGTCCGTTTTGGGTTCTCTATTCTAGTACATTGAGGTATTCGTTTATACTTAACTTTCTTTAATACTACACTGTCTCGATTATTGTAGCTTTATAGTACATCTTGAAATTTAGTAATTTGAGTCTTCTGACTTTGTTTTTCCTTTTCAGAGTTGTTTTAGCTATTTTAGTACCTTTGCCTTTACATACAAATTTTAAAATCAGCTTGTGAATATCTGCAAAATGATGAATTTTGATTGGGATTTTATTGAATCTGTAGATCAAATCAGGGAGAATGGACATCTTAAGAATATTGAGTCTTCTAATCCACAAACATGACATATATCTCAATTTAATTAGACCTCATTTGACCTCTTATATTGGTGTTTTGTAGCTTGTCACATACATATCCTGCACATATCTTATTGGAATTTTACCTAAGTACTTCATTTTTGGGGTGTTATCACAAATTCTATTTTCTTATTTGAAATTCCAATAATTTATTCCTAGTATACAGAAATGAAAGTTTTTTTTGTATATTGACCTTGTATCTTGTGACCTTGCTAAACTTAACTTATTATTAATAGTTCCAGGAGCTTTATTGTAGATTATTTGGCATTTTCTAAATAAAGAGATTTTTTCCCTTTCTAATATGCATGCCTTTTATTTATTGTCTTATTGCACTAGCTAGGACTTTCAGTACAATGTTTCATAGTAGTGGTGAGAAAGGATATCTGCCTTGTTCCCAATCTTAGTGGAAAATCACTCGGTTGTTCACTGTAGGTTTTACATGCACAGTCTTTATTAGGTTAAGGCTAATATTCTATTCCTAAGTTGTTGAGAGTTGTTATCACTAATAAATATTTAATTTGTTGAATTTTTTAGCATTAATTTATATGGTCATTTGGTGTTTCTTATTTAGTCTGACAATACAGGAATTACATTAATTGATTTTTGAATGTCGAAGCAGCTTTGAATTCCCGGGATAAACCCCACTTGATCTTTTTTTTTTATTTCGGCATATTATGGGGGTACAGATGTTTAGGTTATGTATGTTGCCCTTGCCCCCCCCCAAGTCTGAGTTTCAAATATGTCCATCCTTTGGGTGGTGTGCATTGCACTCTTTGTGCATGCATATACCTGTCCCCTCCACCCTCCTCCCCCCTGCCCAACTTGATCTTGATGATATTTTTTATATATTGCTAGATTTAATTGGCTAATATCTTAGTAAGAATGTTTGTATCTATGTTCATGAGTGATATTGGCCTTTAGTGTTTTTTTTTTTCTTGTAACATCTTTGTCTGATTTAAATGTTAGGATGATACTGGCTTCATAAAATGAGTAGGGTAGTTTTCTCTCTTTTGTTTTCTGAAAGAGACCGTATTGTCTCTTTATCCCTGTAATAGTCCTTTTTCTGAAGTCTACTTTGTCTGAAATTAACATAGTTCAACTAGGTTTCTTTTGGTTAGTGTTTGATGCTATCTCTTTCTCCAATTCCTTACTTATAAGTCTTTATATTTAAATTGGGTTTGTTGTAGACACCATATAGTTTGGTCTTACTTTTTTATGCAACCTGTGTCTTTTTTCTACTGGCGTGTTTAGATTATTTGCTTTAAAATTATTACTAATATTGTTGAATTAAAATCTATCATCTTGCTAGCTATTTTCTATTTATTACAGGTCTTGTGAGTTATTTTCCCTCTTCTTATGCCTTCTCTGTTTTTAATTGGGCAATTTATATGATTCCATTTTATCTCCTCTAAGGAGATCACTTAGCTCTCTTAAACTATTTCAGTGGTTGCTTTAGAGTTTATAGTATAAATTTTTTTTTGTTTCTTCCATTCTAACCTTTATTTTTTTAAAATTTCCTTTTCTTCATTGTACTAGTGGACCTGAAGTACAATGTTAAATAGAAGCTACAGTATAAATTTTAAAATAATATGAGGTCACCTTCAAGTAATATTATACCAGTTCTTGTATAATGTAGAGACTGTATCCATCCCTTGTGCCATTGTTGCCATATATTATTTTACATATGCTATAAACATCCTATACATTGTTATCATTAATGCTTTAAACTGTTATCTTTTAATGACCTTAAAATGAAAGAAAATACTGCATTTTGAGTACATTTATTCTATATCCAAACTTCTTAATCTCTTTTTGCAAATCCAAGTTTCTGACCCCTGTTGCATTCCTTCTGCCTTCAGAACTTCCTTTAACATATCTTGCAGGGTAGGTGTGCTGGAAATTCTCTCAGTTTTTGTTCATCTAAAAATCTTTATTTCTTAATTGATTTCGTGGGATATTTTCAATTGGTATAGAATTCTGGGTTGAATCTTTCAACACCTTAAAGACGTGACTCAGATAACATCAGCAAGGTAGAGGTACCAACACTCATCTCCTCCACAAAAACAATAAATAAACAACTTCATACCAATGAAAATAGCTCTAGGAAAGCTCCAGACTACAAAAAAGCAGCAGAAACCTTGTGGAGTGCAAGAACTGAGGATGGCGACATAGGAAAGGTAAAATGTATTTTACTTACATAACCCCATCTCCTACTCCAGAGCAGCTCACAACCAAGAGGGATCCCTTTGCCATGGGGAAAAGCAGAGCAGAGAGATCCCAGCAATCTTCCTAACTATCATGGATACCTTCAGCTTTAGCTACTGAGGACTCTTTCAGTCTTCATCAATGATGAGCCTAGCTGACAGACTTGCCCAGAACCCACACTTCAGTGCTTCCCTAGAGAAGGAGCTGTCACTGTGCCCCCTCCCTGGGGCTGGAGCTTCTGTTGCACTGAGCCCTGTCCCCAGGGAACCAAGTTGCTGTTGTGCCCCACCGTCCAGGATCAAAACACCAAACTTACTTGCCAGCTATGGGACTAGAGCTGTGATGTCCTCTGCCCCATGACCTGGGGCCTAAATCTCAGCTGTGACATCCCATCACCAGAGCTGTGCTACAACTTCTCTGCACTCCACTCCCTGGGTACTGAGTCATGGCTTAATTCTGGCATCATGGGGGCTGCACTGCCACTGCTCTGCTCCATCCCCTGGGTCCTGAGTCACAGCTTTGAACCAATCGCCAGGGCTGAACTATCACTGCTCTGCATTCCATGTCTGGAATTCTGAGTCACAGTTTCATTTTGCCATCACTAGGGCCATACTGCTGCTGTTCTATACTATGCCTCTGGGATCTTAAATCGTAGCTTTGATCTACCATGATGAGGGCCATGGTGCTCCTGCTCTGCACCCCACAATCCCCTAGGGCCTATGTTACATTTATGACCTACTGTCTCCAGGGACATGCTGCTGTGAAGCTGAGCCCAGGGCTCAGGCCACCGCTGCACCCTGTTATCCATGGGCCTCTGACCCTACTACATTCTGCTATACCCAGGGACAACTCACTGCAGTGTACCCCAGAGACCCAGACCCTGGCTCTATGGGAAATCTGCACACACTTGCACCTCAGATACCTGTGCCATTGCTGTAGCAAGTGTGTTTATGGCTGAAGTTTCAGGCATCACGTTAGTTCCAAGCACCCCTAGTTCAGAATTGCAGTTCCACTGCTGCTTTGAGTGCCTGGGCTCCAAACACCAGAGCCACTACTCCAATAGGCACACATGCTCCCTGGTTTCCAGACACAGCTGTGTTCATGCCAACATGACAGACACAGTACCAACAAAGGATCCCCTCAGCTAGAACTTCCCTCCATGGGAGAAGAGGAAAGCAAGAAGATCCCAGCAGCCTTCACCACTGAGGAACCTAAAAGCACTAGCAGTCAACATAGTTGCTGACAACCACAGCTTTATTGCTGAGGACCCCCTCAGTCTTCACTCACATTGACCTCAGCTGACAGAACTTCACAGAGACTATGCCACTGTACCTTTCCTGGAACTGTAAATGCTTCACCTGACACAATACAAACCCTTGTAGCCACCCATTTGTAAATTTATATCTTTCACCAAATTTTGGTCATCATTTCCTCAGATTTCTTTTCTGCCTTATTTTCTCCCTTCTTCTGAGACTCCAATTACACATGGGTCAGACCTTTTGATACTGTCCCACAGGTCCTTGAGGTTCTGTTCATTTTCTTTTCCAAAATTTTTCTCTCTGTTCTTCAGATAGATCAGAGAAAATCATCCGGCTTTCAAATTCACAGACTGTTTTATCTGTTGACGTCATTCTGTTGCTAAGCTCACCCAGTAGATATTTTAATTCAGATACTGTATTGTTCAGTTCTAGAATTTCCATTTTTTTTTTGTATAGATTCTGGAGTTATTTTTAAAGTTTTTTTTATTTGCTGAGGTTTTCTCTCCTTTCATTGCAAGTATAGTTTTCTTTACCTCATTGCATGTAGTTACAATAGCTGCTTTAAAATCCTCGTCTGATATTTTCAACACCTGGGACATCTCAGGGTTGACCTTGATCAATTGTCTTTTCCCTTAGTAATCAGTCACATTTTCCTGGTTCTTGTTATATTGAATAATTTTGGATTGCATCCTGGACAATGTGAATATTATGTCATTGAGATTTTAGATGCTGTTATGTTTCTCCAAATGGTGTTATTGTTTTTGCTTCTGTTTTAATGGGCAATTAATTTAGCTGTACTTACTTAAAATTCAAACTCTGTTATTTGGTAGCTCAAAGTTTCGTTCAGTTATTTTATCTTTAGATGGAATTCTGGGAGTCTACCTTGTACATGAGAAATTCAGGGTTCATCTAGATATTTGGGCACAGCTTATACACAGAGTTTAGTGCTCTACTTTTCTGAATCTCTTTTTTTCTAGGATTTCCTCTTCATTTTATGGTTGCAGTGGTTGCCCAAACTCTGTCCTCTGGTTCTTGAGACCAGAAAGACTGAGGGTTTTCTTTTGAAGTTTTAACTTACCTATATGGCGCAGGTGCAGGTACAAGCCGTGCATGTACCTGCCATGGAACTGGGAAACTCACCCAGTGCAGTTTGTCTCTTCCATGTGTCAACTCTCCTCCAGAATCTGCCTCTACACTACCTTCAGGTAGTTGTTTTTTATATTTTGCCTAGAGCTTTTTAATTGTCACCTGTGAGACGATGGGGTGGATCAAATAGGAGTTTACCCAGCCATTACCAGAGCAGAACCCAGTGCTCAATATTCTTAATAACGTAAAACTATAGCATGCTTTGTATTATATATAAGTAAGGTTTTTCTGCAAAGGGGATATTATAACAGTTAAACACAACGACTATTCACAAAAGCATTTTAAAACTTATTAAACATTTTAGAGCAAGGGGTTTTAAAATGTAACTATTTAGATATAATTACTTGCCTATTCTTCAGCCACTATTATTCAAAGCTTAGTCTAACCTTGTCCTCCAAGTCTGAGTATAACTAACTCACTGTGAAGATGTTCATGGTTTCTAGGGCTTGTTTTTATGGCTTGAGATAGCTAACCAGTTTTTATTTTAGCTAACATTATTTACCTCCTTCATGTCAAGCACAGTGTTAGTGTGTAATATATAATGCTTTATATAATCCTCATAACAACTGTATAAGGTATTTATTATTAACATCAATTTTCAGGTGGGGAAACTGAGGCTCAAGGAGATCAAATAGCTCCTCCAAGGTCACACATCTGAACTGAGATTGTAATGGTGATCTACTTGACTTCAGTGCCCATCATCTTTCACTTACGCCACAATCCACTCAATCACTGAACTCTCTTTACTTGGAAAATCTTTCATTGTCTGTCAGTCAACTAATAAGAGGAATGGTTGTGTTAAACTTTCCTGGGTTTTCTTATCAGATAAATGTCCACTTTATTTGCTTTTCCCTACTTCTAGGTCTCTCTTGCTTCATATCAAAGCTGAGGGGGAAAAAAAGAAGAAAGAAAAATTACACAGTAATATGACATCACTTTGTGCAAAAGTCCAGAAATAGTCTTATTCTAATCAAAAGAACATTGCACAACCATTTTGCTAATTTGTAATAGACTTTTCCTTCTGCTTCCTGCTATTGCCTTTAGAAAACAGCATCATCTAACATAAATAGTGAATACTAGATCCTATGTAACCCTGGGCAAATCGCCAAGCCTTATTGTTATTTTCCTTATCTATAAAGTAAGATAATAATAGCTGTACTACTTATGTCACTGAGTTATCAGATAGAGGGTCAATGAGGTAGTGTGTATGAAAACATTTGTAAACTGTAAATCTCTATTTGGGGTCAAGAGATTACAATTAAAATCTGTAAAAAGTTGGTTTTATGAACAAGCATATACAGGAATTAAGATCATTTTTCTGCTCTGTGGTATAAACAATGAGTTAAAGTATTAGGGAGACCTGATTTCAAAACCTCTCTGCTACTTATAAACTCTACAGCAGGTTCAACCTATCTAAGTTTCAGGTGCCTTACATGTAAAAGGAAGTTAATAACACCTTCCCTTCCGGGATGATGAAAGGAGTGAATGAAATAATATTTGTGCAAGTGCCTAATACAGCACTGGAGGTTTCTGGAAGCGACAATGGGTGTCGAGACCTTGGTGAAGACTGTGCTTCCTCACTCTATTCTCCCTCCAGGCATGGCTCCTCAAAGAAGGACTATTACATTCTTTCATTGATTCTCACAGTAGCCCTGTGAGATCAGCTAAGCAGGTGTTTATTATGCTCATGTTATATATGAGAAAACTAAGAATATTGGCTCTGATTGTGCCATGTACTGTCTAACACTAATGAATACCATCTGATGTCCAAAAAAGGCACCATTGGATGTTTGTTTCTCTTTTTTAAAAATTTTCATATTATATTTAATTTAACCCCATATTATCATTTCAGTATACAGCCAATTTAAACATTACTGGGCTATTTTACAATCTTTTCTTACTCCAAGTCTTCAAAATCCAATGTGAGTTTTACACTTATAGCACATTTCCATTTGAAAAGAGTATCTTTGAAAAGAGATATTTTTCTTTGGAAAGAGTATCTTTGGCAGTATTTATTGAAGCTGAGCATACACATACCTTATGACCCAGAAATTCCATACTTAAGTTTATATCAAACAGAAATGAATATATATGTTCATCAAAAGGCGTGTAATAGGATGTTCATAGCAGCATTATTTGTAACAGTTCCAAACTGGAAACTACTCAAATGTCCATCAACAGCAGAATGGATAAATAAATTGCAGTGTGGCCACACAATCAAATTCTATATAGCACCAAGGATGAATAAATTACTGCTAGACAATGATGAATCTCCTAAACATGATATTTAATATTAAATGAAAGAAGCCAGCCACAAATGAGTACATACTGTGTGATTCCATTTACATAAAGTTTTATATAAACAGGAAAAAACAATCTTTGGTGATAGAAGTCAGGATGGTAGTTACCCTTGGCTTGGGGGAAAGGGTGTGACTAGAAAGGGGCCCAAAGGAAGGTTCTGGGGTTCTGGTGCTGGCAATATGGATGTGATCACATCATGAAAATTCTTCAAGCTTATGATTTGTACACTTTGCTGTATGTATACATACAGAAAATTAACTTCAGTAAATTAACAGAATTTTTTAAAATTCTGGATATTATGGTGGTACAAACATTTTGGTTACATGTAATGCGTTTGCCTCGCCCAAGCCAGGGCTACAAGCGTGTCCTTCCCCCATACAGTGCGCTCCACTTCCATTACTTGTGGGTTTACCACCCCCCAACC
The DNA here is from genome assembly GCF_000956105.1 of Propithecus coquereli. Taxonomy (NCBI): domain Eukaryota; kingdom Metazoa; phylum Chordata; class Mammalia; order Primates; family Indriidae; genus Propithecus; species Propithecus coquereli. Next base: position 50,011 of record NW_012153286.1, on the reverse strand, counting down.
TGACCGGCACCGCAAGAGTATCACTACCATGTGAACAAACACCTTAGTGTTGATCAGTTAGTACCAATTAGATGGTGAGTACATGTGGTGCATGTTTTTCCATCCTTGTGATATCTCACTTTGAAGAATGGGCTCAATCTCTATCCAGGATAATATAAGAGGTGCTAGTTCACCATTGTTTTTTGTAGTTGAGTGGTATACATATACCATGGTATACATATACCACAAATTAAAAAGCTTCTGCACAGCCAAGGAAACTATCATTAGAGCGAATAGACAATCTTCAAAATGGGAGAAAATATTTGCTTTCTACACATCCGATAAATTGACTTCAGTAAAAAGTTAATTTGCCTTAGGCAAAACAGAAATCTGTTTTCTTAGCCAAGGCTTTTCAGTGGCTTCCCATAGTACTCAGAATAAAATCCAAAGTCTTTACCATGGCCTGCATGGCTATACACACATGATATGGCCCCTGGATACCTCCTCCACATCATTTCTTCCACCATTATTCCCCTTGCTTACTCAGCTCCAACCACATGGCCTTCTTGCTGTTATGCAAACACAGTAAAACTCCATTCCACTCCAAGACTTTGTAGTTGCTGTTCCCTCAGCCTGGAACACTCTTCCCTCAGCTTGTCACATTGTTAGTTTCTTATCATGTAGGAACCAGCTCAAATGTCACTTCTTCAAAAAGTCCTTCACTCAACACTCCATCTGAAATAGATTTCCCAGTGACTCTTTATCGTATAGCATTATTATTTTCGTAGTACCTGTAACTAGCTGAAATTATCTTGTTTATTTTATGTATTTATTACTTGTTTATCGCCTGTATTCCTCAACAGAATGTAAACTCCACTAAGGCTGAGATCATGTCTGCTATATTTATTCATCATTGTATCTTTAATGCCTGACAGGCTGCCTAGCACATAGCCAGTGCTCATATAAATGTTAGGGTTGAATGAATGAATGAAGATCCCTGGGCGAACTGCCTACTAGGTTATAGCTGGCATATCTCCCACAAAGAAAGACACTTGAGAAGGTATCAGCCATCCTGTTAAAAAGAAAGCTTTGTTAGTACAACCTCTCTTCTCTTGTCCACTTCACCTTGGTGAGGAGAAACCTCAGCTTTCCCCAATGGTCCCATGAACTTTGGCCAATAAGGATGTACGCTATGCAAAGTGCTTTAGATAAAACATCTTATCCTAGGTTTGGAGAAACCAAGTGGAACTTAACTTCCATCCCCCACCTCCAGATTCTCCAAAGAAAAACAAAATGTGGTCAACAGCCAGTGGAGTTCCTCTCTCCAATCTTATATTCCTGAGAGAACATTGACTTATTGTTGCTTCATCTCTGGGACAAGTAGTGAACATAGGGAAAGCCTTATATAAAATTGTTCAATAAACAACAGATGTCTTTAACATGTGTTTGAGATCTTTCTTCTCATTTTTCCATGTTAGGTACAACAACTATGACCGGGCTATCATCAATACCGTACCTTATGATGTCGTCCATCGTTGGTATATAGCACATCGGACTCTAACCATAGAGTTGAGGAGACCTGAGAATGAGTTTTGGGTCAAACTAAAGCCTGGCAGGGTGGGTCCTAAACTCTAAAGATGTCAAGTAAGCTCGTTATACTGAAGCAGTTGAAGAACGGGTACTTATTTAATATGTGAGTCACAATATTAATATTTAATATGCCTGCACAGAAAAAAGAAAAAAGAGTCCTGGGTGTTGGCCCTGGTCCTGCCACTCACTTGCTGAATGACCTTGGAAGCAGGCACCACCCCATCTCTAGGCATCAGTGACTCTATTTATATGATGAGGGCGTTTAACTAGATGATTCCTAAGGGTCCTTGCAGCTTCATGATTCCATTTTCTTAAATCTTGATATTTCCACTGGATGAAGAACATTTTAAAATTAGCATAAAACATAATGAAATAGTTTAACCCTTTGAGAAAGTATAGAATAAGAAGTAAAGAGAAAGAAAAGAAAAAGAAAGAAGCCAACTACCTGATTTGCTTTGCTAAGAGAACATTTACTCAAGAAACAGAAGCACCTTGGGTGCAGGGCCTATTAACCTACTATTGCCTTTGTAATTTCCATTTAGCCTACTACAGGGCTATACACATCTTAGTTTCCAAAAGTCTGTTTAATTTCAAAAGAAAAATACCTCGTCGAATGTAACCAGAGAACAACCTAAAGCTTTTCTTTTAAATGATCTCTTCTGGTTTAGGTTCCTTTGGTCTGCCCTTGTTCTGATGGTGTTTTTTTGTCTCTCTCTTTGCCCATTCACAGGTCCTATTTATAGACAACTGGCGTGTCCTACACGGCAGGGAATGCTTCACTGGCTACCGCCAACTCTGTGGCTGCTATTTAACAAGAGATGATGTATTAAACACTGCTCGTCTCTTGGGGCTTCAGGCTTAAAATTGACAGCATCGGGATTATGAATGCACCTGGCACCCTCGCTACCAGAATTTCGTATAGTAGCATAATATTGTGTCAAAACCTACTTCAGATTGTCTCCTTACCCCATCCCACAAAACAGAAGCTGCCCCTTTCTTCAGTAGGGGAAACTTGTTCAAGAGTGGGGCTCTGAGTTATCTGATGTCAGCCCATCTAAAGTGTGGTAGCTCTCTTCCCCAAGTTATAACATGGGCCCACATGTTTTTTAAAGCTTGTGATATAATTTTGGTCAATCTACTTTAGAATTATAATCTCTGTATAAATAGTAAAGCAATAATAGTCACAAGGTAAAAATTTTTTCCAACTACATCAGTTAGAAAGAAATGCAGTCTAGAAATAACAAAATCTTGATAAAGCAGCAATTTGCAAAATTTCTGATCTTAGGACACCTGAACACTCTTAAAAGTTACTGAGGTTCCTCAAAGAGTTCTTGGGTGTGTGATCTTTCTGTTGATACTAATTATATCAGATATTAAGACTGAGAAATGTTTAAAACTCAAGAACACAGAAGCACACATTCCTCAGCCACCAGAGAGATGACAACATCACATGTCATGTAGCCTCTGGAAAAGTCCTCTGTATACTCATGGGATAATGAGAATGAAAAAAGTAAATATCATCTTAGTGTTGTTATAAAAAGTAATTTTTAACCCACAGACCCACTAAAAGGGCCTCAGGGACCCCTCCAGATGTCTTCAGACCATACTTTGAAAAACCCATGGGCTAGAGGATACCTCAGAACAGTACAGTCCTTTACATAGGCCTGTGGATTGAAGGGTTTAGCTTGAAACCCTAGATTTTTCTCTATAGTCTAATAGAACTCCAGACATTGTAGGAATTGCTTGGCAGCACAAGCTCAGAGATAAGGTGGGATCTGAGTTCAAATATAGCGTTTTATTTTCTGAGAAGTGTTATCTCCATCGACATCATCCCTCCAAGAGTTAAATTAGGAAGTCACAACAGCTCCTGTTGAACAGACTCATCAGTTTGGTAATTCTGTGAGGGATAATTGCAGAAAGTTTTTAGAGACTTGTGAGTTTGCATGTTTCCGTGCGTGGAGACACACACACACACACACACACACACACACACACACACAGACACACGGACACACGCACACCCCAAGAGAGAGTACACAGGGCTGTTCTGTAAGATTGTTCAGGGAATTCAGCATGGTAGATGATGTGCATCCAGAGAACTGGAGATTACTGTCCAAGTTTGTATTTTGGCAATTTGATAGCATTTAGGATGTAATCTGTTTTCTTCCACTTCTGGTCTTTTTTTCTCTCTCTCTTAAAATATTATACATGATATTTGCCAAGAATTGACTGGATCAAATTGAATATCTTGCTTCTTTTATTTTTTAAATGGCTTCTTTTATGTATGGGGGAGGGGTGGTATGAGGCTTCTTTTCCCCAGCTTTCATTGGAAGTGAAGCTGTACAATAACCACGTAGACCACTGTAGAATGATGAAAGAGAATCTAGGCTAGGATGCACACAATAGGAAAAAAAAAAAAACATTATTAGTGAAGATAGGAGTCACCAAGCGAAGCAAATTCAGTATTCTGACAGAGAATAGAGCCCAATCTGATGTTTTCAGGGAGTTCCTAGGTCACGTTTGGTAGTCTGTGCATTATTTTATTGACCCGTCCAGTGCTCTAAAATGTGTTCTAAAAATATTTCTGTATTTTATTTGTACTATATAGGAATTTCGGGGATCTTCCATGAAATTTGTTTTCCTCTTGGGTCAAAGGATTGATAATTAAGTTTATTATCAAAGCGTATAACCTTTATACGCTTAGAGCGTATAACCTTTAGCAATCATAACAGAAGCAACAACATTTTACCATGCAGTATTTTCTCTCATGCACTCCTCATGATATGCACAATTAGTTTTCATGAGGACATTTACATTTTTTGAAATTTTGTGTAAATTAGCCTTGAAAATTATACCATAACTGAGGTCAACATTTATTTATGACAAGCAAAGGGCATCCTCATGGCCCTGGAAAGATGAGGACAAAAGAAAAAATCAATTTCCCTCCATGCCCCTTTCCCCCCTTACCTTCTGTCTCTCCTGGGACCTTGATTCATTAATTATTTCACCCTCCTTTTCCTAAATTTTCAATCAATCCTTCTCAGCAGTGTACTCCCTTCAGTACATTGAAGGAAGAGGAAAGGGAATTATTTGAGTGCTGACTATGGTGTATCAAAAATTTTCTATGTGAGATGTTTCTTTTTTCACATCTCTTCCAGGTGTCCCTGATTATATAAGCATGGGTCTGTGTCTACCAAGCTCACTATAGAGTCAGTTTTACCTTTTGCTATGGTGGGATGGGATCAATAGGGTCAGGACACAGCACCTGACACAATGTCTTACAAATAGTTGATGATAGAGATTCGTTGGAAGAAGAATAAATGAATGAGTCCTTTTCAAACAAACTCACCAGAAATTACCACATTCTCTGTCAGTATGTCCTTTTGTGTTTGGCAGTTAACTGACACTGAATTTTGTTCACCTTCATCTAGAGTGAACAACCATCCCTGTGTGCCTGGGACTGAGGGGTTTTCAGGGCTGCAGAACTTTCCATTTTAAAACTAGGAGAGTCCCACACAAACAAGGACAGTTGGTTGGTCACCCTGCCATCTTGCTGCTAGCTATGTATTTTTCTTTAGCTGCCATCACTGGTTCCCATTTCTTTCAAAGTGTTTGTAGATCACAGACTGTGTAGTCCACGAGGAAGAGGAAAAAAGATGTATGAACCATGGTGTGCTGTGGTGGTTCCCACAGTAGGGTCC
>NW_012153286.1:42485-44691 GCF_000956105.1 Propithecus coquereli | reverse complement strand
AAAAAAAAAAAACATTATTAGTGAAGATAGGAGTCACCAAGCGAAGCAAATTCAGTATTCTGACAGAGAATAGAGCCCAATCTGATGTTTTCAGGGAGTTCCTAGGTCACGTTTGGTAGTCTGTGCATTATTTTATTGACCCGTCCAGTGCTCTAAAATGTGTTCTAAAAATATTTCTGTATTTTATTTGTACTATATAGGAATTTCGGGGATCTTCCATGAAATTTGTTTTCCTCTTGGGTCAAAGGATTGATAATTAAGTTTATTATCAAAGCGTATAACCTTTATACGCTTAGAGCGTATAACCTTTAGCAATCATAACAGAAGCAACAACATTTTACCATGCAGTATTTTCTCTCATGCACTCCTCATGATATGCACAATTAGTTTTCATGAGGACATTTACATTTTTTGAAATTTTGTGTAAATTAGCCTTGAAAATTATACCATAACTGAGGTCAACATTTATTTATGACAAGCAAAGGGCATCCTCATGGCCCTGGAAAGATGAGGACAAAAGAAAAAATCAATTTCCCTCCATGCCCCTTTCCCCCCTTACCTTCTGTCTCTCCTGGGACCTTGATTCATTAATTATTTCACCCTCCTTTTCCTAAATTTTCAATCAATCCTTCTCAGCAGTGTACTCCCTTCAGTACATTGAAGGAAGAGGAAAGGGAATTATTTGAGTGCTGACTATGGTGTATCAAAAATTTTCTATGTGAGATGTTTCTTTTTTCACATCTCTTCCAGGTGTCCCTGATTATATAAGCATGGGTCTGTGTCTACCAAGCTCACTATAGAGTCAGTTTTACCTTTTGCTATGGTGGGATGGGATCAATAGGGTCAGGACACAGCACCTGACACAATGTCTTACAAATAGTTGATGATAGAGATTCGTTGGAAGAAGAATAAATGAATGAGTCCTTTTCAAACAAACTCACCAGAAATTACCACATTCTCTGTCAGTATGTCCTTTTGTGTTTGGCAGTTAACTGACACTGAATTTTGTTCACCTTCATCTAGAGTGAACAACCATCCCTGTGTGCCTGGGACTGAGGGGTTTTCAGGGCTGCAGAACTTTCCATTTTAAAACTAGGAGAGTCCCACACAAACAAGGACAGTTGGTTGGTCACCCTGCCATCTTGCTGCTAGCTATGTATTTTTCTTTAGCTGCCATCACTGGTTCCCATTTCTTTCAAAGTGTTTGTAGATCACAGACTGTGTAGTCCACGAGGAAGAGGAAAAAAGATGTATGAACCATGGTGTGCTGTGGTGGTTCCCACAGTAGGGTCCCCAGACCAACATCATTTGAGAATTTCTCAGAAATGCAAATTTTCAAGTCCTACCACACACCTACTAAATCAGAAACTCTGGGTGTGGGAGCCAGCAGTTTGCTTTGTCAAGCCCTCCAGGGGATTCTAATACACTCCAAAGTTGAAGAACCACTGACAGGAAGAGCCCCGTTGCTGAGCTCTAGGCCCAGTTCTAGGCCCACTGACTCACTAAATGACTTGAGGCATGTCCCACTCCTATTTTGAGCTTCAGTTTGCTCTTCTGTGAAATGAAAGCCTTGGACTAGGCAGCATCTAAAGGCTCTGCCACTCTGTAGTTGTGTGACTTTGGTCATTTTGTTTGACTTTTCATTGCTCAAGTTTCCTCATATGGGCATAGTAAGGAAAATACCTACCTCACAGGGTTTTCTAGCAATTTCCTGATTGTTAAATAAGATGTTTGCAGCACATATTGATGACTAACAATGATAGCTAATTCTTTTTTTTTTTTATTTCAGCATATTATGGGGGTACAGATGTTTAGGTTACGTATGTTGCCCTTGCCTCCTCCCTCCCCCCCAAATCTGAGTTTCAAGCGTGTCCATCCCTTGGATGGTGCGCATGGTACTCTTTGTGTATGCAAATACCCGTCCCTTCCTCCCCCCTTCTCCCTTGCCCCCTCCCCCCTGCCCGACATCCAATAGATGTTATTCTTATATGTACACTTGTGTGTTGATCAGTTAATACCAATTTGACGGTGAGTACATGTGGTGCTTGTTTTTCCCCATTCTTGGGATACTTCACTTAGTAGAATGCGTTCCAACTCTATCCAGGAGTATACAAGAGGTGCTATATCACCATTGTTTCTTACAGCTGAATAGTACTCCATGGTATACATATACCACATTTTATTAATCCACTCATGTATTGATGGA
>NW_012153286.1:33883-42435 GCF_000956105.1 Propithecus coquereli | reverse complement strand
CTTACAGCTGAATAGTACTCCATGGTATACATATACCACATTTTATTAATCCACTCATGTATTGATGGACACTTGGGTTGTTTCCACGTCTTTGCAATCGTGAATTGTGCTATAGCTAACTCTTAAATAGTGCTTTCTATGTGCTGGACATTGTGTAAGTGCTTTTTACCCCCACAACAATCCTATCCCCATTTTGCAAATTAAAAAAAATAGAGGCAAGGAAAGAGTAAGTGGCTTGCCCAAGGTCACACTGCTAAATAAGTGTCAGAGTTTGGCTTCATCCCAGAGATGTAAGGATGGTTCAACATACACAAATCTATAAATGTAATCCACCACATAAATAGAAGTAAACACAAAGACCATATGATGCTCTCAATAGATGCAGAAAAAGCTTTTGACAAAATTCAGCACCCTTTTATGATAAGAACACTTAACAAAAGAGGCATAGATGGGACCTGACCTCAAAATGATAAAAGCCATATATGACAAACCCACAGCCAACATCATACTGAACGAGGAAAAATTGAAAGCATTCCCACTTAGAACTGGAACTAGACAAGGTTGCCCTCTGTCACCACTTCTATTCAACATAGTGTTGGAAGTCCCAGTCAGAGCAATCAGACAAGAGAAGCAAAACCAGGACATCCAAATGGGGGCAGAAGAGGTCAAACTTTTGCTCTTTGGTGACGATATGATCGTATATCTAGAAAGCCCCGAAGATTCTGCCGTGAGGCTATTGGAATTGATAAACAAATTCAGCACAGTGTCAGGTTACAAAATCAGTGTACACAAATCAGTACCATTCACATATGCCAACAACAGTCAAACTGAGAACCAAATCAGAGACTCCACACCGTTCACGATAGCAACAAAGAAAAAAAATACCTAGGAATACATTTAACTAAGGAGGTGAAAGACCTCTACAGGGAGAACTACGAAACACTGAGGAAGGAAACAGCAGAGGACGTAAACAGGTGGAAAACCATGTCATGCTCACGGGTCAGCAGAATCAACATTGTTAAAATGTCTATGCTAACCCAAAGTGATCTACAGATTCAATGCAATTCCTATTAAAATACCAACATCATTTTTCTCATATCTAGAACAAATAATTATATGATTTGTATGGAACCAGAGAAGACCCCGTATGGCCAAAGAAATCTTAAGCAAAAAGAACAAATTGGGAGGCATCAATTTACCAGACTTCAAGCTATACTACAAGGTTATAGTCACCAAAACAGCATAGTAGTGGCACAAGAACAGAGACATAGACCAATGGAACAGAACTCAGAACCCAGATATAAAACCATCCCCATATTGCGATCTGATGTTTGACAAAGCAGACGAAAATATACACTGGGGAAAAGAATCCCTATTCAATAAATGGTGCTGGGAAAATTGGATACCCACATGTAGAAGACTGAAACAGGATTCGCACCTCTCACCTCTCACAAAAATCAACTCACGGTGGATAATGGACTTAAACCTAAGGCATGAAACTATAAGAATTCCAGAAGAAAATGTTGGAAAAACTCTTCTAGACATTGGCCTAGGGAAAGAATTTATGAAGAAGACCCCAACGGCAATCACAGGAAAAAACAAATAAATAAATGGGACCTGATCAAATTAAAAAGCTTCTGCACAGCAAGGAAACTATCATGAGACCAAATAGACAACCTACAGAATGGGAGAAAATAGTCACCTGGCTACACATCTGATAAAGGGCTAATAACTAGAATCTATATAGAATTCAGGAAAATCATCAAGAAAAAAAATCAAACAACCCCATTAAAAAGTGGGCAAAGGACACGAACGGAAACTCTTCAAAAGAAGACAGACTAATGGCCAGCAAACACATGAAGAAATGCTCACCATCTCTAATCATCAGGGAAATGCAAATCAAAACCACAATGAGATATCACTTATCTCCAGTGAGAATGGCGTTTATCAAAAAGTCCCAAAACAATAAACGTTGGCGTGGATGCGGAGAGATAGGAACACTCATACACTGCTGGTGGGACTGCAAACTAGTGCAACCTCTGTGGAAAGCAATACGGAGATACCTCATAGAGATACAAGTAGATCTACCATTTGATCCAGCAATCCCATTACTGGGCATCTACCCAAAAGAACAAAAGACATTCTATAAAAAAGACATCCACACTCGAATGTTTATAGCAGGACAATTCACAATTGCAAAGATGTGGAAACAACCCAAGTGCCCATCAATACATGAGTGGATTAATAAAACGTGGTATATGTACACCATGGAGTACTATTCAGCTGTAAGAAACAATGGTGATATAGCACCTCTTGTATTTTCCTGGATAGAGCTGGAACCCATTCTACTTAGTGAAGTATCCCAAGAATGGAAAAATAAGCACCACATGTACTCACCACCAAATTGGTTTTAGCTGATCAACACCTAAGTGCACATATAGGAATAACATTCATTGGGCGTCAGGCAGAAGGGAGGGGGGAGGAGGGGATGGGTATATACACACATAATGAGTGCGATGAGCACCGTCTGGGGGATGGACACGTTTGAAGCTCTGACTCGGGGGGGGGGAAGGGGGAGGCAAGGACATTATACATAACCTAAACATTTGTACCCCCATAATATGCTGAAAAAAAAATATAAACACACAGACAAAAAAACACACAACGACATATCACCTAACTCCAGTGAGAATGGCTTTTATCAAAAAGTCCCCCAATACCAAATGCTGGCATGGATGTGGAGAGACAGGAACACTCATACACTGCTGGTGGGACTGCAAACTAGTACAACCTCTGTGGAAAGTAATATGGAGATGCCTCGAAGAGCTACAAGTAGAACTACCATTTGACCCAGCAATCACATTTACTGGGCATCTACCCAAAGGAAGAAAAGATATTCTATAAAAGAGACATCTGCACTCGAATGTTTACAGTAGCACAAGCCACAATTGCAAACATGTGGAAACAACCCAAGTGCCCATCAATCCATGAGTGGATTAAAAAAAATGGGGTATATGTATACCTTGGAGTTCTACTCAGCCACAAAAAACAATGGTGATCTAGCACCTCATGTATTATCCTGGATAGAGCTGGAGCCCATTCTACTAAGTGAAGTATCACAAGAATGGACAAACAAGCACCACATGTACTCACCATCAAATTGGTATTAACTGATCAACACTTATGCGCACACAGACTAGTAACATTCATCAGGTGTCGGGCAGGTGTGTGGGGGGAATGGGTATATTCACACCTAATGGGTGCCTTGCACACCGTCTGGGGGATGGACATACTTGAAGCTCTGACTGAGGCGGGGCAAAGGCAATATACGTAACCTAAACATTTGTACCCCCGTAATATGCTGAAATTAAAAAAATAAATAAATTAAAAAAATAAAAACAAGAGTTTGGACTAGAACCCCGAAAATCTTTCCTCAGAGACAATGCTTTTACCTAGTATGCCACATTGCTCAATAAATGTTAATTCCCTCACCCTTTCCACACTTAAACGGTCCAGCTGACCATTCATAGACAATAATTATCATTCCCACTTTCACAGTCCATCCAGCAAGATCTTAAGAGAACCATGAGAATATCTAGGTTAGTTTTGCAAATAGTTTGCAAACATAAATTTTTTTTCACCTTTTCTAATTTTGCCTCTTCCAAAGATGGAAGCCTGATGATAGAAGGAAATTAACCGATTCAGCATTTTTCCTCCTTACCAGGCTCTTGCAAAATACCTGTCAGTTGTTAGGATCAAAACCATTTTATAGGACATGTCCATATCACTGGCCCCAGGGTGCTCTTGGGAATATTGGAGATCCACTCACAGAGCCAGCTGGTGGCTTAGCTCAGCTGCTAGTTGTGAGGCCAGCCCGTGTCTGTGTCCTCACCTCCCTAAGCCTGCAGCTCATCAGAGCCAAAGACCCTGGCAGAGTTTGGTGGTACTTCCTTTTTGTCAGACTTACATCCAGGGGTTGGTGGGTTTGTGGGTAGCTCCATCCTAGTCCTTGACTTTTAAGCAGTGAGCCTGGCTTTTGCCCTCCATCTTGTTCAGGGTACTTTTGGACCACTATACCTCACAGGAGCTTAGCTTCTGGCTCTTCTGGCTACTATGGTTTGCTTCCAGACCAGCAAGTGTGCCACTTCAACATGGAGGCAATTGTGTTTTTTTGTTTTGTTCATGCCTTTTTGAGTTTGCCTTTTTATATTCTGTCCATCATTGTCACGTGCTTGGAGCAGTGGGCTTTCCATAGCGTGAGCTCACTGTACCATCGTGAATGGAAAGTCAATGGAAATCTTTCCCGTGTGGATTTTACTCTTCCATGATTCCCTAAATTGGGTTTACAAAATGTGACTGCACAGTTTCTCGATGATTCAGGCTTGTCATTTGTGACTGTCTGTTTCTGTGCCAGGTTGTAAAGCTGTATAAAACCCTTAGCTTGATTAATGTATCCCAAGCTTCCTTTTTGGAAAAAAAAAATCAGGCATCTTTTGCAATTGTTTTAAGCCATGTTGGTGTATATCATATAGATTAATAGTAGTGTTCTAACTTACTTTCTGTGTGGGCAGATGAGCAGTGCACAACTGAGAATCACAAGGGTTGATTCTGTGCAAACCTGTGAAGTCAGTGGAGGTTTTTCTGTTAGCCCCGTCTTTGTCCATGGTCTCCCCATTGATGGCAGCCATTCCCTCCAACTCGGGTACTCGGTATTCTCTCACCTTCTCCTTTCTAGCTCCCTCTCTGATGCCTTGACTGAGGCACCATAGTGTCATAGGAAGAGCATGAATTTGGACTGACCTGGGCTTGGATTCCATCTCTGACTTTTACTAGCCTGGTGAATTTTAGGAAGCTGCTTTCCTTCCTTGAGGCTCTGTTTCTTCATATGCAAAGTGTGGCTAATAAATGCCATGTACCTGAAAAAGCTATGATGAAGAATGAACTGAGGTCATGTGTATAAAGTGTCTGTCATAGTGAACAGCACATAATAAACACTCAGTACATGGTAGCTGTTCATCATTGTTGCCAATATCATTATTTGAGAGAAGAGGGGGGAACAGGGCTAGCCTGTGTGTTTGACAGAAACCAACATTCTATTTAGAGAGAATCACCACAGTCGTGACTGTCAGAATTGGGAAAGTATGTGAAAATGCTAGAGGTCAGAGTAGACAGGTCATGAAGCACAGATATGTCGGCAAGGCGTCTGAACTTCTAGGCCTGAGGGTTTATGGATAGAAAGTTCTGTTTGGATTTTGGTGGTTTGGGGTGGGGGGTTGAGAGCTGAAACAGCAGAATAGTCAGAGAACAGGTGAGAGAGCCTGATGAGACAAGCTGAGTCAGCAGAGTTTTAGGGAGAGTGGCTTGGTAACAAAGGTTTGAAGGGTAAATGAGACAAGCAGACAGACACCCATGTCCTTGATGTATAGCTGAGGTGAAACACATACCTCCACATCTGACTTCACCACCTACCAAAACCCCACTGAAATGACTATAAAATGATTTTTGAAAGAACATAATTGGAAAAAAAAAAAAAGAGTGGAAGAATGGGAAAGGAGGCAACAACTAAATTTTGGATGCTGAAAACCTGATGGATGAGTAGCACTTGACTTATCGGATCCAAGAAGGCCGCAAACTAGGAATCCTGAGACCTTAGCGAAAAACCGACCTGATTTACCTCCCACCCCCAAGAATCTTTAAAGGCTGCAACAGGTAACTCTGGAAATAGAGGTGAAAGCGGGGTGGGCGCCAAAATAGTGAAGGCTGTTTGAAACCTGTTTAAGAAGTAGATTCATTTCCAAATACCCTCCTGCAGTCAATGCCAGTGAGGGTCTGGCCCTTCCCTGCCCTGACAGAAGTCTGGAGTGCTTTTCCTTGGGGAGGGTAAAGCAGGGGCCTCTGGACTGGGAGTTCCCAAATCCAGTCAAGGGCTGGGGTCCCATATTGAAAACAGAGGTGTTGGGGGGATTAAGCGGAGGTATGCATCCTGAGAGCTGTGAATCTCCAGTCTCCTTCCTTGACTATGCCCCTAAAATTCTGGCAGCTGGAAGTCTTCCATGGGCCGTCTGACCAACTCAAGAGAAAAAGATCTAAGGATACTGACACTGAAGTTTCACCAGTAAAGGGCTCAGCTGGATTATTCTACAATGAGGTACATAGTTTGATACTGTCAGGGAGAGGAGGAGGAGGACACCTATTCAGCTGAGGGTACTTATTTTTAGGATGGAAGGAGAGATCTGAGCATGTTAGTTACTGCAAGGAAAGGAGCCAGACAGAAAAGAGGGAGAGATTAGAGATTCTGGAGAGAGGCGGTAATCGATGGAGTGAGGCACTTGGGGAGGCAGGATGGGATGGAATCCAGAGCACAAGTGGAAGTGACAGCCTGAGGCAGAATGAAGAACCTTTCTCCCCCACGAGGACAGGATGAAAAGAAAAGAAATGAGATTTGGTTGAAGACTCAATTCAATCTATTATTATTTTACTTACTATATCCAAGGCATTGTGCTGAGTAGTGTTCATTCATCCATCTACTCATTCATCCAAAATTTTTTGGAGCAACTACTGTGTTCCAGGCCCTGTGCTGGGTGCTGAAGATACTGAGACGAATCAGACAAGGTTCCAGTCCTCAAGGAGCTCACAGTCACGGGGCAAAAGTAGACTCACAACATAGGGTGATAAGTGCTGTGAAAACTGAGCACAAGAGGCTGTGAGAACACAGAGCAAGGGCCACTGTACAGTAAAGGGAATTAAGCAGGTATGGAAATGTATATAGAACAAGACATAGAGTGCTCTGTGTGTTTGAAGGCAGAGAGATCTCATCCAGCAGGGCCCACCTGCAAAGGTTTCATGAAATTAGATGGTCTTGGAGTTGAAACTAGGAGAATACCTAGGGTTTCTTTCAACTTCCAATGCTGTGGGGGTTGGCAGAGGGGTGCCCATCAAGAGGTGGAAACAGATGCAAAGATCCAGAGGCAAGAAATTGCAAGAGGACATGTTCAGGGAAGAGGGAGAGACCCTGGTTGAGCACAGGTTATGCCAAGGCAAGTAGCAGAAGGTGCAGTTGGGAAGCAGGAATAGGATAAGATGCAAAAATGTCATTGAAGCGTCACCACAAAATGCAGCCAAGTTGAACTACTGGATTGTGTAAGAAACACTGGACTGTGAAGTGAGAAACTTAGTTCCATTCTGGGCCCAGCTCTGCCACAAACTTGTTCTCGGTATGGTACGTGGTGACTCAATTAATGTCTCTGAACGTTGAGTTTCTTCATCCGTTAGGGTGGAGACTTACATGGGAGCCCACGGCACAGGTAGAGAAAAATTTCTCCAGACGAAGATTAGGATAGAAAGAAGAAAAAGTTTATTTTACTTTTCCAGATGGAAAAGAGCCAACATGGAAGTGAAAAAGAGGGAGATAATGTTGGCAGAGAGAACCAGGTACTCACGCTTTTTATTTAGGGGTTGCAGGAGATTTTATGGCTGTAATCAAATTAACAGGGTACTGTGAATTGTTGTATCCACTTCTTCTCCTTCTTCTTCTTCTTCTTTTTTTTTCTTAGCGGCAGACAGATGGCAGAAGCGGCTGCCTTTCCTTTGGAGACAGACTTATCACTTAATTGTGATCTTGTCATTGATTGTGCCCTTGAAATATAGTTTTGGGGAGGAACTGAGGCCTGTACCTCACACCCCTGCTGTCCATTCATGTCCACTCAGGAACTCCTCAAGGCCATAAAAGCACATTCTAAAAGACAGTTTCTGGCAAATGTAAAGAGAAAGATTTACATTTCCTTTCTGTCTGTTTGGCTCTTTTCAGATGTTGTGAAAACAGAACCCCACAGGGTGCCTGTCAGTGAGGGGGAGAGAGAGAGAGAACAGAGAGAGTGCTCATATAATTGATTTTAGCCCTTACCGTGGATTAAATATTTTTTTGTTGTTATTTCACTGTTAAGGCCATCCTTTCATCATCTGTCAACTGGTAGCAAGCATCCCTTTCTTGCCTATCTCACGGGATTGTTGTGAGGAACGTATGAGTCAATGTACAGGAAAAAACCTCTTAACAAATCTTTAAGGTGGTGGTGCACACATGTAAAGGTTTATTATCGAGGAAATGCACGTGCTGGGAACACATCAACTCAATAATCAGGGGAGGAAATTTACTGAAATATTCTCCTTTGAGAATCTAACAAGTTCTCAGAACTAGCTGTTAGGTAACATGGCGAGTGAATCAACTCCTGTTAATTTGGAATGTCTATATATCAAATTTACATACAATAAAAATAGATTTGTACTACGCTGGTAGCCTACTGATGATCGTAAAACAGGAATTATTCTTTTAGAAACTGAACGGCTTAAGAGGACAGACAAAAATATGCACATTTCCAGTTGTTCTTCATTCACCCAACCAACATTCACTGACACTCTGCTGTGCACTGAAGGCAGGCACAGTGGGGGCCAGACAAATACAATTTCTGCCCTGAAAGAGGTCCCCTTCTACCACGGGAGACAGACATATTAGCAGACAATGTTAATACCAGGTAAGCACAAGGGGTCTGTGGGAG
>NW_012153286.1:0-32448 GCF_000956105.1 Propithecus coquereli | reverse complement strand
GGGGGGGGGAAGGGGGAGGCAAGGACATTATACATAACCTAAACATTTGTACCCCCATAATATGCTGAAAAAAAAATATAAACACACAGACAAAAAAACACACAACGACATATCACCTAACTCCAGTGAGAATGGCTTTTATCAAAAAGTCCCCCAATACCAAATGCTGGCATGGATGTGGAGAGACAGGAACACTCATACACTGCTGGTGGGACTGCAAACTAGTACAACCTCTGTGGAAAGTAATATGGAGATGCCTCGAAGAGCTACAAGTAGAACTACCATTTGACCCAGCAATCACATTTACTGGGCATCTACCCAAAGGAAGAAAAGATATTCTATAAAAGAGACATCTGCACTCGAATGTTTACAGTAGCACAAGCCACAATTGCAAACATGTGGAAACAACCCAAGTGCCCATCAATCCATGAGTGGATTAAAAAAAATGGGGTATATGTATACCTTGGAGTTCTACTCAGCCACAAAAAACAATGGTGATCTAGCACCTCATGTATTATCCTGGATAGAGCTGGAGCCCATTCTACTAAGTGAAGTATCACAAGAATGGACAAACAAGCACCACATGTACTCACCATCAAATTGGTATTAACTGATCAACACTTATGCGCACACAGACTAGTAACATTCATCAGGTGTCGGGCAGGTGTGTGGGGGGAATGGGTATATTCACACCTAATGGGTGCCTTGCACACCGTCTGGGGGATGGACATACTTGAAGCTCTGACTGAGGCGGGGCAAAGGCAATATACGTAACCTAAACATTTGTACCCCCGTAATATGCTGAAATTAAAAAAATAAATAAATTAAAAAAATAAAAACAAGAGTTTGGACTAGAACCCCGAAAATCTTTCCTCAGAGACAATGCTTTTACCTAGTATGCCACATTGCTCAATAAATGTTAATTCCCTCACCCTTTCCACACTTAAACGGTCCAGCTGACCATTCATAGACAATAATTATCATTCCCACTTTCACAGTCCATCCAGCAAGATCTTAAGAGAACCATGAGAATATCTAGGTTAGTTTTGCAAATAGTTTGCAAACATAAATTTTTTTTCACCTTTTCTAATTTTGCCTCTTCCAAAGATGGAAGCCTGATGATAGAAGGAAATTAACCGATTCAGCATTTTTCCTCCTTACCAGGCTCTTGCAAAATACCTGTCAGTTGTTAGGATCAAAACCATTTTATAGGACATGTCCATATCACTGGCCCCAGGGTGCTCTTGGGAATATTGGAGATCCACTCACAGAGCCAGCTGGTGGCTTAGCTCAGCTGCTAGTTGTGAGGCCAGCCCGTGTCTGTGTCCTCACCTCCCTAAGCCTGCAGCTCATCAGAGCCAAAGACCCTGGCAGAGTTTGGTGGTACTTCCTTTTTGTCAGACTTACATCCAGGGGTTGGTGGGTTTGTGGGTAGCTCCATCCTAGTCCTTGACTTTTAAGCAGTGAGCCTGGCTTTTGCCCTCCATCTTGTTCAGGGTACTTTTGGACCACTATACCTCACAGGAGCTTAGCTTCTGGCTCTTCTGGCTACTATGGTTTGCTTCCAGACCAGCAAGTGTGCCACTTCAACATGGAGGCAATTGTGTTTTTTTGTTTTGTTCATGCCTTTTTGAGTTTGCCTTTTTATATTCTGTCCATCATTGTCACGTGCTTGGAGCAGTGGGCTTTCCATAGCGTGAGCTCACTGTACCATCGTGAATGGAAAGTCAATGGAAATCTTTCCCGTGTGGATTTTACTCTTCCATGATTCCCTAAATTGGGTTTACAAAATGTGACTGCACAGTTTCTCGATGATTCAGGCTTGTCATTTGTGACTGTCTGTTTCTGTGCCAGGTTGTAAAGCTGTATAAAACCCTTAGCTTGATTAATGTATCCCAAGCTTCCTTTTTGGAAAAAAAAAATCAGGCATCTTTTGCAATTGTTTTAAGCCATGTTGGTGTATATCATATAGATTAATAGTAGTGTTCTAACTTACTTTCTGTGTGGGCAGATGAGCAGTGCACAACTGAGAATCACAAGGGTTGATTCTGTGCAAACCTGTGAAGTCAGTGGAGGTTTTTCTGTTAGCCCCGTCTTTGTCCATGGTCTCCCCATTGATGGCAGCCATTCCCTCCAACTCGGGTACTCGGTATTCTCTCACCTTCTCCTTTCTAGCTCCCTCTCTGATGCCTTGACTGAGGCACCATAGTGTCATAGGAAGAGCATGAATTTGGACTGACCTGGGCTTGGATTCCATCTCTGACTTTTACTAGCCTGGTGAATTTTAGGAAGCTGCTTTCCTTCCTTGAGGCTCTGTTTCTTCATATGCAAAGTGTGGCTAATAAATGCCAT
The DNA here is from genome assembly GCF_000956105.1 of Propithecus coquereli. NCBI lineage: Eukaryota > Metazoa > Chordata > Mammalia > Primates > Indriidae > Propithecus > Propithecus coquereli. The sequence goes on along the minus strand of NW_012153286.1, from coordinate 30,096 downwards.
GTACCTGAAAAAGCTATGATGAAGAATGAACTGAGGTCATGTGTATAAAGTGTCTGTCATAGTGAACAGCACATAATAAACACTCAGTACATGGTAGCTGTTCATCATTGTTGCCAATATCATTATTTGAGAGAAGAGGGGGGAACAGGGCTAGCCTGTGTGTTTGACAGAAACCAACATTCTATTTAGAGAGAATCACCACAGTCGTGACTGTCAGAATTGGGAAAGTATGTGAAAATGCTAGAGGTCAGAGTAGACAGGTCATGAAGCACAGATATGTCGGCAAGGCGTCTGAACTTCTAGGCCTGAGGGTTTATGGATAGAAAGTTCTGTTTGGATTTTGGTGGTTTGGGGTGGGGGGTTGAGAGCTGAAACAGCAGAATAGTCAGAGAACAGGTGAGAGAGCCTGATGAGACAAGCTGAGTCAGCAGAGTTTTAGGGAGAGTGGCTTGGTAACAAAGGTTTGAAGGGTAAATGAGACAAGCAGACAGACACCCATGTCCTTGATGTATAGCTGAGGTGAAACACATACCTCCACATCTGACTTCACCACCTACCAAAACCCCACTGAAATGACTATAAAATGATTTTTGAAAGAACATAATTGGAAAAAAAAAAAAAGAGTGGAAGAATGGGAAAGGAGGCAACAACTAAATTTTGGATGCTGAAAACCTGATGGATGAGTAGCACTTGACTTATCGGATCCAAGAAGGCCGCAAACTAGGAATCCTGAGACCTTAGCGAAAAACCGACCTGATTTACCTCCCACCCCCAAGAATCTTTAAAGGCTGCAACAGGTAACTCTGGAAATAGAGGTGAAAGCGGGGTGGGCGCCAAAATAGTGAAGGCTGTTTGAAACCTGTTTAAGAAGTAGATTCATTTCCAAATACCCTCCTGCAGTCAATGCCAGTGAGGGTCTGGCCCTTCCCTGCCCTGACAGAAGTCTGGAGTGCTTTTCCTTGGGGAGGGTAAAGCAGGGGCCTCTGGACTGGGAGTTCCCAAATCCAGTCAAGGGCTGGGGTCCCATATTGAAAACAGAGGTGTTGGGGGGATTAAGCGGAGGTATGCATCCTGAGAGCTGTGAATCTCCAGTCTCCTTCCTTGACTATGCCCCTAAAATTCTGGCAGCTGGAAGTCTTCCATGGGCCGTCTGACCAACTCAAGAGAAAAAGATCTAAGGATACTGACACTGAAGTTTCACCAGTAAAGGGCTCAGCTGGATTATTCTACAATGAGGTACATAGTTTGATACTGTCAGGGAGAGGAGGAGGAGGACACCTATTCAGCTGAGGGTACTTATTTTTAGGATGGAAGGAGAGATCTGAGCATGTTAGTTACTGCAAGGAAAGGAGCCAGACAGAAAAGAGGGAGAGATTAGAGATTCTGGAGAGAGGCGGTAATCGATGGAGTGAGGCACTTGGGGAGGCAGGATGGGATGGAATCCAGAGCACAAGTGGAAGTGACAGCCTGAGGCAGAATGAAGAACCTTTCTCCCCCACGAGGACAGGATGAAAAGAAAAGAAATGAGATTTGGTTGAAGACTCAATTCAATCTATTATTATTTTACTTACTATATCCAAGGCATTGTGCTGAGTAGTGTTCATTCATCCATCTACTCATTCATCCAAAATTTTTTGGAGCAACTACTGTGTTCCAGGCCCTGTGCTGGGTGCTGAAGATACTGAGACGAATCAGACAAGGTTCCAGTCCTCAAGGAGCTCACAGTCACGGGGCAAAAGTAGACTCACAACATAGGGTGATAAGTGCTGTGAAAACTGAGCACAAGAGGCTGTGAGAACACAGAGCAAGGGCCACTGTACAGTAAAGGGAATTAAGCAGGTATGGAAATGTATATAGAACAAGACATAGAGTGCTCTGTGTGTTTGAAGGCAGAGAGATCTCATCCAGCAGGGCCCACCTGCAAAGGTTTCATGAAATTAGATGGTCTTGGAGTTGAAACTAGGAGAATACCTAGGGTTTCTTTCAACTTCCAATGCTGTGGGGGTTGGCAGAGGGGTGCCCATCAAGAGGTGGAAACAGATGCAAAGATCCAGAGGCAAGAAATTGCAAGAGGACATGTTCAGGGAAGAGGGAGAGACCCTGGTTGAGCACAGGTTATGCCAAGGCAAGTAGCAGAAGGTGCAGTTGGGAAGCAGGAATAGGATAAGATGCAAAAATGTCATTGAAGCGTCACCACAAAATGCAGCCAAGTTGAACTACTGGATTGTGTAAGAAACACTGGACTGTGAAGTGAGAAACTTAGTTCCATTCTGGGCCCAGCTCTGCCACAAACTTGTTCTCGGTATGGTACGTGGTGACTCAATTAATGTCTCTGAACGTTGAGTTTCTTCATCCGTTAGGGTGGAGACTTACATGGGAGCCCACGGCACAGGTAGAGAAAAATTTCTCCAGACGAAGATTAGGATAGAAAGAAGAAAAAGTTTATTTTACTTTTCCAGATGGAAAAGAGCCAACATGGAAGTGAAAAAGAGGGAGATAATGTTGGCAGAGAGAACCAGGTACTCACGCTTTTTATTTAGGGGTTGCAGGAGATTTTATGGCTGTAATCAAATTAACAGGGTACTGTGAATTGTTGTATCCACTTCTTCTCCTTCTTCTTCTTCTTCTTTTTTTTTCTTAGCGGCAGACAGATGGCAGAAGCGGCTGCCTTTCCTTTGGAGACAGACTTATCACTTAATTGTGATCTTGTCATTGATTGTGCCCTTGAAATATAGTTTTGGGGAGGAACTGAGGCCTGTACCTCACACCCCTGCTGTCCATTCATGTCCACTCAGGAACTCCTCAAGGCCATAAAAGCACATTCTAAAAGACAGTTTCTGGCAAATGTAAAGAGAAAGATTTACATTTCCTTTCTGTCTGTTTGGCTCTTTTCAGATGTTGTGAAAACAGAACCCCACAGGGTGCCTGTCAGTGAGGGGGAGAGAGAGAGAGAACAGAGAGAGTGCTCATATAATTGATTTTAGCCCTTACCGTGGATTAAATATTTTTTTGTTGTTATTTCACTGTTAAGGCCATCCTTTCATCATCTGTCAACTGGTAGCAAGCATCCCTTTCTTGCCTATCTCACGGGATTGTTGTGAGGAACGTATGAGTCAATGTACAGGAAAAAACCTCTTAACAAATCTTTAAGGTGGTGGTGCACACATGTAAAGGTTTATTATCGAGGAAATGCACGTGCTGGGAACACATCAACTCAATAATCAGGGGAGGAAATTTACTGAAATATTCTCCTTTGAGAATCTAACAAGTTCTCAGAACTAGCTGTTAGGTAACATGGCGAGTGAATCAACTCCTGTTAATTTGGAATGTCTATATATCAAATTTACATACAATAAAAATAGATTTGTACTACGCTGGTAGCCTACTGATGATCGTAAAACAGGAATTATTCTTTTAGAAACTGAACGGCTTAAGAGGACAGACAAAAATATGCACATTTCCAGTTGTTCTTCATTCACCCAACCAACATTCACTGACACTCTGCTGTGCACTGAAGGCAGGCACAGTGGGGGCCAGACAAATACAATTTCTGCCCTGAAAGAGGTCCCCTTCTACCACGGGAGACAGACATATTAGCAGACAATGTTAATACCAGGTAAGCACAAGGGGTCTGTGGGAGTTCAGAACAAGGGTACCTACACCAGTCTTTTGCAGCTGAGATTATAGTATTATTAAGTGGTAACATTGCCCTGATTTTACGGATGAGGAAACTGAGACATAGAGACCAAGTGACAGAGCCAGTACTCTAACCCGGGTCTTTTAACTCTGAGTTCTGTCTCACCACAGCTGCCTCTTTAGCTTTGTAAATACGTTAGGCCTTGCGTATATATAGCAGAAGATGAGTTCTTTTGTGTGTCCCTGCTCACTCTAGACTATCTACTCCTTTCTAGAGATAGGCAGGAATTTTGGAGTTAGAGCACCTCCATGTGTCAAAAATGTTATATTTTAGATATTAAAATAATAATAATAATAAAAATCTTCACCATGTAATTTCCTTTTTAAAGTTTCTCAAGATTCCAGGAGTGTGTGTATGTGCTTGCGTGCAAGTTGGTGTGTGTGCATAGGCGTTTGGATTAGTGAAGTTTGGGAAGCACTGGCTCCTGAATTTTCAATAAGCCTGGGTAGAGAGCAAATGAAAAGTGAGCCCCAACAAAAAGGAACTTGCAGAAGAAGACAGTTGAAAAGAACCAATGAGAGAAAAGAGTTCTCAGGAGACACCAGGAAAGTGATGTCTTCTGGCGACATCTACTGCTTCATTGGCAGTTCCATAAGAAGTACATAGAAGGAAAATGGGTTCCTTCATCGTGTTCTTTTTTTGGGAATTTTGTGGGAGTTTCCCGGTGTTGTGTGAGTCATAAAAGGAAAAAGAAACAATTTCAATTTCTGGGAATATTGCAGACTACGTAACCTGAAATTCCTCCTAGCTACAAAACACCTAGAAAAGCTAGGTTACTAGTGGTCCGTGGTTGCCAAAAATGACATCCTATGACTGTCTGGGAGTCTCGAGCCATTCCAGTGCTGAAGCCACTGGAAAAAAAAATGAGGTGATTGTACTAAGTAACTCCTAAGATCCCTTCCATCCATTTCTTTACACCCTATCATTCTTCGGTTCTTGTATTCACTTAAACAAACATTTACTGGGCACTGATTCTACGTCAGGTATTGGCTGTGCTATGTTTTGGTGAATAAAAAATTGAAAGATGTGTTTACTGCCCTCAAATAGCTTACCATGTTGTGCAGTGGCTCTTGACTGGAGCTCCACATCAGAATCACTTGAACGGGCTTGCAAGAATGCACATGCTTGCCCTCACTGCTCCCCTCAAGATTCTAATTTCATCCTGGAGGGAAACAAATAGCCTGAAATTCTTTCTGTGTTGAATTCTAAAACTCAGAGCCTGAAGGGAATTCAAAGCATTGCACAGTGTTCTATAGAAATATGTAGGGAAAAGAATTTCCTCCAGCCAGGAGAGTTCCTCAAGCTCAGGGGAAGGTGTGGAAGAGGCGAGACCTCTGTCATTCCCAAGAGGAGTGGGATCATGGGCCCTGCTTCCCAGCAGCAATGCCAAGAAGAAAAGTGGATTGATTTTAAAGGCATTTTGAAGGTAGAGTCCACTGGTCTTAGTGTCCAATTAATTGTGAGATGGGAGTTAAGGGAGAGCAAGATGCCAAGAAGATTCCCAGGTTACTGATTTGGTTGACTGGGCACATCTTATTCAGAGAATATTAGAAGAGGAGAGAGATTGGAGAGAAGATGTTTTAAGTCTTGGATATATTTGAGTTTTTGGTGCACGTGTAGAATTCCAAGAAGTCCAGGGAAGAAAGAGCCATACCCATTTGTAGATATAACTGTATTATGAGCACCACCCTGTGACTCTTCTGCAGCCTTCAGTACCTGATTTTAAGTGGTTCCAGGTAATAAATGCATGAAAAGCAACCATGTATTTACCACCATTTGCTTGGAGTAGGACTCCCATCAGTAGCGGCTCTTCATATTTTTCCACTTCTGATCCTAGGGCAGAAAATTCCACAAGGGTAACCAGTTCATAAAGTAGTCCTTCTTCCCGAAATTTCTTATAACATGTGGCTTTGAGCAATTAGGTCTCTTTCAACCCTCAGGCTCTTCCTTCCCCACTTATCTTAAGCTGTCATTGAGTGTCTAGCACCCCAAAACTCCAACCCCTCCCAGAGGCTAAATATTCATGAAAGGTGTTCTCTGCCATCATAGTCCTCCTCCAGAAATTTTCTGGGGGCCTCTCAGTGCTGTGTGAGTTTTTTTTTTATTTTAGCATATTATGGGGGTACAGGTGTGTAGGTTACGTATGTTGCCCTTGCCCCCCCAAGTCCGAGTTTCAAATATGTCCATCCTTCGGGTGGTGCGCATTGCACTCTTTGTGTATGCAAATACCCGTCCCCGCCTCCCTCCTCCCCCCTCCTCCCCCCTGCCCAACATCCAATAGATGTTATTCTTATATGTGCATTTATGTGTTGATCAGTTAATATCAGTTTGATGGTGAGTACTTGTGGTGCTTGTCTTTCCATTCTTTGGATACCTCACTTAGTAGAATGCGTTCCAGCTCTATCCAGGAGTATACAAGAAGTGCTATATCACCATTGTTTCTTAAAGATGAATAGTACTCCATGGTATACATATACCACATTTTATTAATCCACTCATGTATTGATGGACACTTGGGTTGTTTCCACATCTTTGCAATTGTGAATTGTCCTGCTATAAACATTCGGGTGCAGGTGTCTTTCTTATACAGTATCATTTGGTCTTTTGGGTAGATGCCCAGTAATGGGATTGCTGGATCGAATGGTACTTCTACTTGTATCTCTTTAAGGTATCTCCATATTGCTTTCCACAGAGGTTGCACTAGTTTACAATCCCACCAACAGTGCATGAGTGTTCCTATCTCTCCGCATCCAGGCCAACATTTATTATTTTGGGACTTTTTGATAAAGGCCAGTCTCACTGGAGATAAGTGATATCTCATTGTGGTTTTGATTTGCATTTCCCTGATGATTAGAGATGTTGAGCATTTTTTCATATGTTTTTTGACCATTATTCTGTCTTCTTTTGAAAAGTTCTGTTCATGTCCTTTGGCCACTTTTTGATAGGGTCGTTTGATTTTTTCTTGTTGATTTTCCCGAGTTCTAAGTAGATTGTGGTTATCAGCCCTTTATCGGATTTGTAGCATGCAAAAATTTTCTCCCATTCTGTAGATTGTCTGTTTGCTCTTGTGACCGTTTCTTTGGCTGTGCAGAAGCTTTTTAATTTGATCAGGTCCCATTTATTTATTTTGGTTGTTTCTGTGATTGCCTTTGGGGTCTTCTTCATAAATTCTTTGCCTAGGCCAATGTGTAGAAGAGTATTTCCAACATCCTCCTCTAGAATTCTAATAGTTTCACTCCTTAGGTTTAAATCTGTTACCCAGCATGAGTTGATTTTTGTGAGAGGTGAAAGGTGTGGATCCTGCTTCAGTCTTCTACATGTGGCTATCCAGTTTTCCCAGCACCATTTATTGAATAAGGATTCTTTTCCCCAGTGTGCTGTGTGAGTTTTAAAGAGGAAAGTAATTTCCACTTGTGGAAATAGTGCACACTAGATAACCTGACAACCCTCTCCTGCTACGAAGCACTTTAAAAAGCTGGATGAAATTTAATAAATATCCCTTTCAATGCATGTATGACAAGCTTGTGCTGGAAGTTGATCCTCAGGTTTTGAAAAACAAAGAGGAAGCTGAGGAGCAGATCAATGAGCATTTGAATTTATGATAGCCAGGTTGAGGAACGGGTTTAATAACCATCACGGAGAGAAGAAGAGCCTTGGTGCCTCACAAGGGCTCCACAGTCGATGAAAGGATGGACTAGGGAAAAAAAATTTCCCACCGCCATGGGGAGATGACAAGGGAGTTTATCTCTTCATGGGTTCTGGTGGGAGAAAATAAAATGCTTCCCCTGATCACTTGCAACACTGGGGCTATTGTCATGCAGGTCTAGGGTTGGAATAAATGTATCTTGTTTAGCCCAGGAAATCCCCAAGCTCACAAATTAACACAAAGAAGATACCAGCCAGTGATACTTCTAGGTCTCCTGGTGGAAGTAAACAGACAACCTCTCTGGAGAGACACTCCCCCAATTTAGACTTCACAGGAATCCCACAGATTGTTCCTGCTTGACAAATCCCTAAACTCACAAACAAAATTAAAGAACACATGAGGAAAAAAAATATTCTGTGATTGAGCATCAGCAAACGCAATCATGAACAGGATTAGACCACCAAAAACTTCAAATAATAGAACCAACAGAAAGTATAAAATAAGTTTGTGTAAGATATTTAGAAAAAAATAAGGACTCCAAACACATGAGAAAAGATCAAGATTCTATGGGAAAAGAAGAGGCTGGTTTGTTAAAAGAACCAAATAGAACTTCTAAAAATGAAAAAGATAATATTTCCAGTGACATCAAATGTTCAGAGGATGGGTTTAAAAGTAGATTCATCTTAACTGGAAGATATAGCCAAGGAAATTATTCAGAAGGCAGTAAGTAGAGAGAGAAAATATATAAAAGCTTAAGAAATATGAGGGAGATGGATGCAAAGGCCCCAAACATATCTAATAGGAATGACAGAATTGGACAATAAGGAGAATAGGGGTAAACCAATATTCAAGGGGATACTGGCTGGAAACATTCCAGATTTGTAAATAGGTATGATTCTTTATATTCTAAAAGCACAAGCCACAACCAGAATCATGGGGAAACTGCAGGCCAAAAAAGACAAGGGGAAGATCTTAAAAGCAACTAGAAAGAAAAGACATGGTACTATCAAAGGAATAAGAAACTGACAGCAGACTTCTCAACAGCCACAGTAAAAATGGAATCATATCACTAATGCATTCATGGGAGGGGGGTGAATGTTACCAGGAATGTCATACCCAGCTAAGCTATAATTCAAGAATGAGAGTGAAGTAAAGACATTATTGAACAAGAATTGAGAGGGTTGACCACTCAAAAACCCTCACTGAAAGAACAACTCAGAGAGGTTCTTCCTTAAAAGTAAATTGAACAAAGAAGAAAGAAGTAAGATGCAACAGAAGAATGTTGAACAAAAGAACTAGTAACTGTGGCCATGAGTCTGAAAAGAAAATAGACTGCATAAAACAGTATAACTGGCCAAGTTATAACTAAATATTGGGCAAAATTGACTTGTAAGACAAGGTCCTTGTATTGTTTGGGGTGAAATTAGAGATAATTAACTTAAGATTTGATAAAATGAAGTGTTCATTATAAAAATTATGAGGACCTCAATAATTTCAGATCCATTCGTGTGGATTCACATCCGTCAGAAATCTTATCTAAAACTAATTAATGCCAAATTAACCAGGATATATCCCAGGGGCAAAAATAACCCTTCAAAATGAAATAAGAGATTTCTTTGTAAAAGATGGTAGAATGAAGAAAGATCAAAGAATCTCCTTTCTCCTATCATACTTAATAAATAAATTAAAAATGGCAAAAACCAGAATGAGGAGGAGAGAAGAAGAATAAGGAGGAGGAAGGAAGGAGGAAGGAAGGAAGGAAAAAGAAAAGAAAACAAAGAGCATGATAGTATACAAAAGACAAATGTTAACAGAAAAACCAAGCTCCAAAATATTTTAAAACAGTTTATTCTGAGCCAATATGGATATCCATGGCCCAGGGAAACACAGTCTCAAGAGGTCCTGAGAAAGTGTGAAAAGTGTGCCTGAGGTGGTTGGGTTACAGTTTGGTTTTATACATTTCAGGGAGAAAGGGATTGCAGGTAAAATCATAAATTGATAACATGGGAAGTATACATTGGTTTGGCCAGAAAAGGTAGGACATCTCAAAGCAGGGGTTTACAAGTCATAGGTGAGTTTAGGGATTCTTTAGTTGTCAGTTGGCTGAAAGAGTTAAGCTTTTTCTAAAAACTTGGAGTCATTAGAAAGGAATGTTTAAGTTAAGATAAAGGGGATTTGTTATCTGTTATATGATGCCATGGTAGAGTTAGGGTGGAAAGTTAGCCACCATATACTGGGTTGAAAAGACCTGGTTAGCAAGACCGATGGCCTGCAGGCCTGACTTAACCCTTGCCTTACATAGACTTAGGTCTTGTTTATAATTTGGTATACTATTGTCACAAAGAGACTGTTTTGTCAGTCTTATGATCTCTATTTTAACATTAATATGTGTCAGTTGTTGTGTCTAAACTCCAAAAGAGTATAATGAGGCATGTCTGATCCCCCCATCATGGCTGGGAACTCAGTTTTTATGGTTTTTCTGCCACCCACCCCAGCCAAGAGGGGGTCCAGGGGGTCCATTCGGTCAGAAGGGGAGCTTAGGATTTTATTTTTAGTTTATGTAGATGACCATCGCAGACTGGAAGAATGCATAAAATGAGGAACAGGTGCAACTAACTCCATGAGTTCTCCAAACCATAGTAAAATTAAGAATATGATTTCAACACAACAAAGTTTCAAGGACAAGATGATTGGCAACCAAATATGATGAAAAAGGAGATTACCAAGCTAAGAAAACAAACCAAGAACCCAAAGAACCATTTGGTGGATCAAATAAGTAAATTCAGAAGAGCAAGACATGAAAGAGACATGCATATAAATTGAAACGAGCATGGAGGAAGGACTTTAGATGATTACACTAATGTTGATCCAACATTAAGATAATTTACATGCCTTAAGTAAGGAGCCTAATAAACAGAATAGAAAAATACCCACAGATGCAATATGCAAGAAGTTTCCAGAAATAAAGGAAGAATTGAATGTGCTCCTCATGAGAACATAGTCTTTACCAGGAAAAATCGATGCAGGACAATCAATATTGGGATATATTCTAGCTGTGTTACGATACTTCAAGAAAAATCAAAGCATTCTTTAGGCACCTAGGCGCGCGCGCGCGCACACACACACACACACACACACACACACACACACACATACTCAAATCAATCACTTACGAGGGAACAAATTTGTTCCATTTAAATATAGAAGTAAAATGTAAGTCTCCAGAATGTTTCTGGTCCTGGGTGAGATGAAGCACACACACTCTACTGGATGCTGCTATAAAACGTGGACACAGCACATGGGGCAGCTATATGAGGACTCTGAACAGTAAATAGAAGCAAGCAGACTGGCGAAGAAGATCACAATTTGAAGCACCACTGAAATAGCAATGAATTTGCCATTTTCCCCCCTTCAGTATCCTTGGCTCAATGTAGTCTGAAACTTAGAAGTGGGCAATGGTGTGGACAGAGAGCACTCTAGGTCTGACCTGAGAAGTGGGAAAATGGAATAGTAACTCTCAGATATAGTGAAGGAAATCCCCAGTTTTTCTTCTTTTCTCCGTACTCTCATGTTCCGGCCCACTGACAATCCTGTGGTAGCAGTGGTGGTGACAGAAGCAGTGACAGTGGCAGCTGCCAGGGGGCTTCAGGTGCTTAAAACTCAGAAGGAAGGTAAACTTCCTCTTTGATTGTGGGAGCTGTGGTCCCAAGAGGGTGGAGGCAAGTGCCCATGATTTCTTTTTTCCCTCTTGGTTTTCCTGCTGCATGACTCCAGAAGAAGGCAAAGGCACAGGAAGTGTGTGACAGAGAAGAGCAAAAAAAGCTACAGCTTTCTAGCTAGAAGTTTGAAAAGGGGAATCTCAGGGAGCCAGAAAGTGCTTGGAGGTTGTAGAGAGGGAGGTGCTTGGGAAAGTAAGCCCATGAATCTGTGTATGAACTTCTGGGCTCACCTCAAGCTGCATGTGCATGGATGTGATCCTATACACCATACAAAGGACTTTGAGAATTGAACTAAGGGATATAGACCTTGTCATCTCCCATAATGATGATCATGCTTAACAGAACCAAATATCACTGCAGAGGCTTTGAAAATGGAACTGACATTAAAATAACTGTACAGAACATGTGGCCCAAACCCAAATGAGTGGGGAAAAAATGAACAGAGCGCCGGGGACCTGTGGGGATATGACAAAAGAGCTAACTTTTGTGTCATCAGAGTACCAGAAGGAAGGGAGAAAGGGGTTGGGGATGAAAAAGTATTCAAAGAAATAATGGCTGAAAAAATTCTAAATGTGGCAAAAGACATAAACCTGCAGATTTAAGAAGCCGAATGAACCCAAAACAGACTAATCTTAAAGAAATTTATACCAAGATACATTACAGCCACACTTCTGAAAACTAAAGGCCTACAAAAAGTCTTAAAAGCAGGGAGAGAGAAAGGACACCTTACCTATATGGGAAAATCGATTAGAATGACAGTATATTTCTCATTAGAAACCCTGGGGGCCAGAGGAAGTGGCACAACACTTAAGTGGTGAGAGAAAAGAACCAGAATCCTCTCTACAAAGTGAAATTATCCTTCAGGAATGCAGGGGAAATCAAAACATACTCAGCTGAAGAAAAAGTAAGATAATTCATTGCCATCAGTCCTACCTTATCTGTACCCTTAGAGAAGTTTTCTATATGAGAATCCACTAGGCATGTGGAAAACCTTGGCAGAGTATGACGTGCTCACCAATTGCCTCTGATGTGGACATTTATCATGCTGCCTGATATTGGGGAGATATGTCTCAGAATCCTCCACGAGCACCTAGTACACGTCTGGTCTGGTCTCTGCCTCCAACCCCTCCACTGAAATTGCTCTTGCCGACGCCCCCAGCAACACTCACATTGCCTAATTCACTTAATATGTTTTAATGCTTATCATTCTGGAACTCAGCAAGTGTTTCTGAGTTTGTCACTCCTTGCTCAGTTCTCCTGCTGGCTTCCTTCTGAACCTTTGCCCTCTTCTCCTTCTGATTTGATTCTCTCCCAGTGCAGCCCCCACCCCAACCCCCATCTTCTTTTTCCCTATGCAGACACTCCTCTAGTCTCTTTGTGAGAATGTTCTTCTTTTGCCTACCCCTTAAAAGAAGTTGTCCTTGGTCCCCTTATATATTCTTTCTGTGTACTCTCCCTGCATGGTCTCAGCTACATCCATGGCCTCAAGACCTATGCTGTGACCCACAAATCTATAGTTTCAGTACTGACTTCACTCTTGAACTCCCAAGCCACATATCCTTCATCTCCATCTGGATATCTCAGAGGCATCTAAAATTTCACGTACTCCAAACTGAACTCATCTTCCTACCAATACCCACACTTTCTCCTTCATCCCATATGTCCAGTAATGGCTCCAAAGTCTGTAGTCACCTCATTCTACCCTTGTGGAGTCATGCCAGAGCCCTTTATCTTCCCCCTCAACACCTTCTCCCCTGCCAACCAACACTCTATTTTTCCACTTGGCTAACTTCTACTCATTCTTCAAGTTTCAGCTTGGACACCATTTCTCCAGGAACATTTTCCCAACCCCAAAAGTCTGTGTAAGGTACTCCTCCTATGTGTTCCTACAGCACTGTCTTGGACCATTTGTGTTGCAATAAAGGAATACCTGAGGCTGGGCAATTTATAAAGAAAAGCGGTCTATTTGGCTCACGGTTCTGCAGGCTGTACAAGAAACGTGGCACTGGCATTTGCTCAGCTTCTGGTGAGGGCTTCAGACTGCTTCCACTCATGGTGGAAGGTGAAGGGGAGATGGAATGTGCAGAGATCATATGGCGAGAGAGGAAGCAAGAGAGAGAAGGGGGGAGGGTGCCACACTGTTTTTAACAACCAGCTCTCCCGGGAACTAACAGAGTGAGAACTTGCTCATCACCATCAGGAGGGCACCAAGCCATTCATGAGAGATGCGCCCCCATGACCCAGACACCTCCCATTAGGCCCCACCTCCAACATTGTGGATCAAATTTCAACATGAGATTTGGAGGGGTCAGACAAACCAAACTATAGCAAGCACCTTGAACTTCACCTCTCATAGCACTTATGAAAGTATAGTGTTGTAATTGTCTGGTTCCTTGTCTGTATCTTCCACCAGACTGTATGAAAGGACCTGATCTATATTGATGACTGGTATTGCTTCATTGTCTAACACAGGGCCTGGCACATAGTAGGCACTCAATAAATATTTGTTGAAGGAATGAGCAAATGAATTATCGCATCTCTAGGTAGGCTCACCACTATGAGAAATATATAGTTAGTGCCTGTTATGTGCCATTTTACTACCCAAACCTTTTATTGAATCTGTCCCCATGTCTTACCTACCAATGCCATTGTCTTAGTTGAGATATCTATCATTTCTTGAGTGGTATACTGCAGCAGCTTTCTGACTTCAACATCAGTCCTCTCTGCTCTATTCTCCACACAGCTGCCAGTATGATCCTTCTTGAAGCAAATCAGCTCATGTCACTCTCGAGCTGAAAGACCACAGTGAGTTCACTCTAGCCTACAGGGTATTCTAAAACCTGAGCATAGCATAATAGAACCCCCATGTCTTGACTCCTGCCTACCTCTTACCCAGCCACATCAACCACCACTACCCCACCAGCACCTTACTCTCCAGCCTTAATGAACTAATTGCCCTCCCCAATGCCTTAGCTTCTCATCATGCTATAGATTCCTTCACACAAACATTGCCCCCAAGAAGCTTGCCTGATTCACTCCTATTCTTTTGACAAAATATTTATTGACCTCTCATTATATACCATAACTGAGTGGGATTTATCCCACAAATGTGAGGTTGTTTCAACATGTGAAAATGAATTTATGTAACATACCATATTAACAGAATGTGGGTGGGGGGGCACTCATGATCATTTTTAATCATACAGAGAAAAACAGCATTTGACAAAACCCAACACCCTTTCATGAAAATAAATTCAACAAACTAGGAATAGAAGGGAACTTCTTCAACCTGATAAAGAGCATCTATGATAAACCCAGAGATAACATCACACTTAATGGTGAAAGACTGGGTGATTTCCCTCTAGGATGAGGAACAAGACAAGGATGTCTTCTTTTGGTGCTTCTAATTCAACATTGTACTCAAAGTTCTATTCATGGCAATTAGTCAAGGAAAAGAAAGAAAAGGCATCCAGATTGGAAAGGAACAAGTAAAACCATCGCTATTCATAAATGGCATGTTCTTAGATACCCACCTCATCCCTATTTGAATATGCAGTAAATGAGCTCAGCAAAGTTGTAGGATCCAAGATCAATGTGCAACAATCAGTTGTATTTCTATACACTAGCAGTGAAAATACACTAACAACCTGAAAACAAGATTAAGAAAATGATTACTTTTACAATAGCATCAAAAAGAATAAAATACTGAGGAATAAATTCAACAAAAGGTGTGAAAGACATGTGCTCTGAAAATGACAATACATTGATGGAATAAATCAAAGAAGAACTAAATAAATGGGAAGGCATTCCTTGTTAATGGATTGGAACACTTAATATTGAGAAGATGGCCGTAACTTCTAAGACGATATACAGATTGAGGGCGATGCCTGTTAGAATGCAACCTGCCTTCTTTGTAAAAATTGTCAAGCTGATCCTAAAATTCATATGGAAGTGCAAGGGACCCAGATAGCCAAAACGATCTCAAAGAAATAAGAACAAAGTTGGAGGACACACACTTCCCAATTTCAAAACTTACTACACATAAATGCACATATCAGAACAACATCTATTGGATGCTGGGGAAGGGGGAGGGTGGTGGGTGGAGGGGGGAAGAGGGAGGGGGGAGGGGTATGTGCATACACAAGGAGGGCAATGCGCACTATCCGAAGGATGGACATATTTAAAACACGGACTTCGGTGGGGGGGGGAACCAAGGGCAACACACCTAACCTAATCATCTGTACCACGGGAAGGGCGGCGGGAGGAGGGAGGAGGGGACGGGTATTTGTATACACAAGGAGTGCAATGCGCACTACCCGAAGGATGGACATATTTGAAACTCGGACTTAGGGGCAAGTGGGGGGCAAGTGCAACAAACGTAACCTAAACATCTCTTCCCTCAAAAAAAAAAAAAAAAAAAAAAAAACTTACTACAAAGCTACAGTAATCCATAAAGTACAGTACTGGCATCATGATAGGTATATTAGGTCAATGTTATACAACTTGGAGCCAGAAATAAACCCATATATTTATGTATAGTTGATTTTCAATAAGCGTGCCAATACCATTCAATGGGGAAAAGAAAAATCCCTTCAATGAACAGTGCTGGGACAACTGGATAGCCACATGCAAAAGAATGAACCTGGATCTCTATCTAACACCATGTTAAAAAAATAAACTCAAAATGGACCACAGATCTAAATGTAAGGGCTGAAACTATAAAACTCTCAGAAGAAAAGATAGATGTAAATCTCTATGACCTTGGGTTAGGCAGCAGTTCCTTCAATATGACACCAAAAACACAGCTACAAAAGATTTTTCTTTTGACAAATTGGACTACATCCAAATTAAAATCTTTTGTGCAACAAAGGACTCTATCCAGAAAGTGAAAGGACAACCCACAGAATGAGAGAAACATTTGAAAATCACTTATCTGGTAAGGGTCTATTTTCCAGAATATATAAAGAAGTCCACAGCAAAGAGACAATCAATCCAATTAAATGATGGGCCAAGGACTTGAATAGATGTTCCTCCAAAGCAGATGTACAAAGGGCCAAGAAGCACATGAAAAGATGTCTTGGACCATTTTATGACACTGTAACTGAATACCTGAGACTGGGTAATTTATAAAGAAAAGAAATTTATTTCCTGCAGTTCTGGAGGCTAGGAAGTCCAAGAGCAGGGCACCGGCATCTGGTGAGGGCCTTCTTGCTGTGTCATAACCTGGCAGAGGGCATCACATGGTGAGAGGGCAAGAGCGTGTGTATCAGTTCAGGTCTCTCTTCCTCTTTTCATAAAGCCACCAGTCCCAAATCCTAGTTTTCTCCCAAAGGCCGCACCTCCAATGAACATCTGAATTTTGGGATTAAGTTTCCAACACATAAAACTCAGGGGGTACATTCAAACCATAGCAACACCATTATCCATTTGGGAAATGCAAATCAAAACCACCATGAGATAGCACTTCACACCCACGAGGGTGGCTATTATAAACAAAAGAAAATGAAGTAAACAGAAAACAAGTTGTGTTGAGGATGTGGAAAAATCTGGACCCTCATACACTGCTGTTGGGAATGCAAAAGGGTACAGCTCCTGTGGAAATCAGTTTGCTGGTTCCTCAATAAGTTGAACATAGAATTACAAAATGGCCCAGCAGTTTGATTCCTAGATGCAGACTCAAAATAATTGAAAACAGGTGTTCAAACAAAAAGTCGTACAGGAATGTTCATGGCAGCACTAATCACAATAGCCAAAAGGTGGAAATTACCTAACTGCCCATCGACTGATGAGTGGATAAACAAAATGTGGTCTGTTCATACAACGGAATGCACATGGATGAACCATAATGAAAATATTATGCTAAGTGAAAGCAGCCAGACACAAAAGGCCATGCGTTTATTGTATGATTCCATCTATAGGAAATCTCCACAATATGCAAACATCCACAGACAGAAAGCAGATTATCAGTTGTCAGGGACTATGGGGAGTGTGGGGTGGTGGCAGTGGCGGTGGTGGTGGCATGCGTGTGGGTGCGTGCGTACGTGGGAGGTGGTGCGGGGTATGGGGAGTGACTGCTTAGTGGGTACAGGGGTTTCTTCTGGGGGTGGCGAAAATGTTTTGCAACTAGATGGTCGTGATGGCTGCACAACATTGTGAATGTACTTAATGGCACTGAGTCGAACCCACCCTTCCCCACCCCTCCATCTTTTGCACCATGTTCCCATCCAGTAGGAAGCGAGAGTTCCCGCAAGGAGAGGGTCCAGGGGCGAGGGTGAGCAGCACCCTCCCACCCCACAGCCTGCCATTTCTAAGCCCAGGCCTGCTGCCCACGGGCCACCTGGAAGGCAATGACGCCACCGGGTGTGCATGTCGCGCAGCCAGCTCTCCGACCAATGAGGGACTGGTCCATGGTCGTTAGGATACAGAGTACTGGACCGAGGACCAGCATCTTGAGAGGCATCGCGTTGAGCTAGGCCGGGCGGAGATATCGCACGCAAAGTCCAGCATGCCGGGCATGCAGAGCCCTCGAGGGTCGTCCTGTCGTCAGAGCCAGACCCACTCTCGCACAGCCAGAGCCGAGCTGGCATTCTCAGTGAGCCACATGGAGCGCCTTCTGCGGGACGGCCACTACGCCCAGCGGCTGAGCTCCTCTGCACTAGTTTTCCTAGCTGCCATAGTCCAGTACCTGACGTCCAAGGTCCTGGAGCTGGCGGGCAACGAGGCCCAGAACAGTGGCAGGAGGCGCATCACCCAGGAGCAGGTGGACATGGCCGTCCACAACAACGCGCTGCTCAGCGGCTTCTTCGGGACCACGACGATCTCCCAGGTTGCCCTTGCGCAGGAGTAGCTGCTGACAGCTGGCTCCTGGGCCTCAGCCGTCCTTCCCTCCACCCGTCTGCCACCCACCCAGAGCCAAACTCGCCCCTCTCTCTGGCCCACCCAGGGCAACCCCGCCTGCCCTGGGCCTTCAGCAAGTTCTGTCAATAAAGTGTTTAAAGAAACCCATAGGCCTGCTTGAGTCACTTTCCGTCGGAGGGGGTTATGAGACATTCATAGCAGGAGGGAGGGAAGGGTAGGCGGTGGGGGTCTGGAGGTGGGGTGTGGTGGGGTGGGAGTCAGGGATGCCATAGAGGAGCAGAGACATCCATAGCCAGAGGGAGGGAAGGGCAGGTGGTCGGGTCTCTGGGTGGGGTGTGGTAGGGTGGCAGTCAGGGATGTTACAGTGGAGCAGAGACATCTATAGCCAGAGGGAGGGAAAGGCAGGCGGTGGGGGTATCTGGATGTGGTCGGGTAGGGTTATGGATGGCACAGTCAGTGGTGCAGAGATATCTGTAGCGGGAGGGAGGGAGGGACAGGCGGTAGGGGTCTCTCGGTGGGGTGGTGTGCGAGTCAGGGATGGCACAGAGGAGCAGTTTCTCCCTGTGACAGTGCAGGGGATGGCCCTGGGTGGGAAGGGCTGGCTGGGGTGGGGGCACAGAAGCCTCCCGCATCGGCTCTGAGCAAGTCAGGGCCTGCCTGGTGAATTCCCCAGAGTCATGAGGTTCTCTGGGGTGCAGCTCAAGACCATGACTGCGGTGTCATCTAAAGGCAGCCAGGGTTGGGGTGCAGAGGTGGACGAAGAGGTCGGCATGGGCTCCAATGGGGCAGGGACTTTGGGCGGGAAGAGAGGAGTGACGAGCGGAGCAGCCCAGAAATATACAAACACGGAATGAGGGTCACGTAGGGTCACAAGTGTAGCTTTGGTCCTGTCCAAATGGAGATGCTATGGGACGCCCTTAGCAACCAAGAGAGACAAGCTGTAACCTGGCAACATCTGGCGCCAGGCCCGGCCCCGCCCGCCTGCGCAGGGCCCTGGATTTGATTTGTGTACAGAGCAGGCCTCCGGCCAGGCTCCGCCCCAAGACCCTTGATTTGCATACGCCACTTGCAGCCGGGCCAGGCACCGCCTCCGATCCCGCTCTTTGCGTATCATCAGGGCAACTGGGCTGGCCAGGACTCCCGAACGCACTCGGGCTCCCCAGGGAGACGCAGGGCACGTCGCGGAGCCCCACCGGTGGCGCCGCCACGTCCACTGGCTGCGTCAGCGCGCCCGGAAGAGCTTGGGACGGCCAACATGGCGGCGGCCGCGGCCGGTCTGAGCGGCAGCGCGGGACCCGGTCCCGAGGCCGGGGACTTCCTGGCCCGGTACCGGATGGTGTCGAACAAGCTGAAGAAGCGGTTCCTGCGGAAGCCGAACGTGGCGGAGGCTAGCGAGCAGTTCGGGCAGCTGGGCCGCGAGCTGCGCGCCCAGGAATGCCTGCCATACGCGGCCTGGTGCCAGCTGGCGGTGGCGCGCTGCCAGCAGGCGCTTTTCCACGGGCCCGGGGAGGCGCTGGCCCTTACCGAGGCCGCGCGCCTCTTCCTACGGCAGGAGCGCGACGCGCGCCAGCGCCTGGTGTGCCCCGCCGCCCACGGGGAGCCGCTGCAGGCCGCTGCCAGCGCCCTGGGCGCCGCCGTGCGCCTGCACCTCGAGCTGGGCCACCCGGCCGCCGCCGCTGCCCTCTGCCTCGAGCTGGCCGCCGCCCTGCGCGACTTGGGTCATCCGGCCGCCGCTGCCGGCCACTTCCAGCGCGCCGCCCAGCTCCAGCTGCCCCAGCTGCCCCTGGCCGCGCTGCAGGCGCTCGGCGAGTCCGCCTCCTGCCAGCTGCTGGCGCGCGACTACAACAGCGCCTTGGCGGTCTTCACGCGCATGCAGCACCTGGCACGGGATCACGGCGGCCATCCCGTGCACCCGCCGCCGCCACCGCTGCCGCCGCCACCGGGGCCCCAGCCTGGACCCGGCGCGATACCCGCCTTGCCGGCCGCGCTGCTTCCTCCCAACGACGGCTCTAAGGCTCCTTCTCCCGCAGCCCTGGGCGCCTTCTCAGACGTCCTGGTCCGCTGCGAGGTGTCTCGCGTGCTACTGCTGCTGCTCCTGCAACCACCGCCCGCCAAGCTGCTGCCGGAGCATGCCCAGACCCTGGAGAAGTACTCCTGGGAGGCTTTTGACAGCCACGGGCAGGAAAGCAGTGGGCAGCTTCCCGAGGAGCTCTTTCTACTGCTCCAGTCCCTGGTCATGGCTACCCACGAAAAGGACACGGAAGCCATCAAGTCGCTGCAGGTGGACATGTGGCCACTGTTGACTGCTGAGCAGAACCACCTCCTTCACCTCGTTCTGCAAGAAGCCATCTCCCCCTCGGGACAGGGGATCTGATGATAAATCACAGTAACCAAATGACTTCGTGCCTGCTATCAAACCTCACACATCCACCTTTGCATTTCGGGAGAAAGAAGATACATTGTTTCTGGTTCTACGTTTTATGTTACCCCTGTTGCCACCGTAGGAATGTAGTTGACTGAAAGTTACCTGTATCCCAAACGCTTATTTCCATAATAGTGGGAGAAAAACATTTCGATACAATCAGAGTAGAGGACAGGGTTCTGTTCCAAAAAACTGCAACGTAAAAATGAGAATCCCTTTAATCTCCTTCCTCCTCTTCTCCCACCCAGCGCCACCTCCCACCTCCATCTTTGTTTCCTAGTGATGATTTCATTTTGCACGGCTCCGTCTAAATTCCTGAGCTATGTGATTTCATCGTGACACTCATTGCTTAGACACTAGTATCTCTGTGTCTTTGTGATCACCAGATCGCTCCCTTGACTCACCCGCACTATACCGACGCATGGGAGTCATTTTATTCCTTACAACTTTGTTGTTGCTGCAACAAAGGATTAGCTTTATCCTAATCCAGGATAAAGCTCTTCTAGTACCCTTCACCTGTGGTTTAGATGGACCCCATCTGTACAATGTGACTATCTCATCTACTTGTCAGGAGGCAAAAGGCAGCACCGGATAGTTCTCTTTCAGCTCCAGGATGTAGTCATTCATTTCAAATTTACAGTAGCCCTAGTATGTGGGCTATAGGGGAGCAATAAGACTATAGCGGCCATCTGTGAGGCAGTCCTTATTCAGATCCCTGCAATGCAAGTGTGTCCAGTGCAACAGTTCCAGTGTCAGTGTATCTATTTGCATTGGAATTTACAGTTCTGACTCTATTCCAAGAGGTATCTGGAATCTACATTGCAACTTTTATTTAACTCAAATATTTAAATCAGAGCATGGCTCTTTGGTATAGTGTGATCATGTGAATGCAAGGCAGTGTCCTCCTTGTTCCCCAACAGCAGGAGGGTGTTCCATTTTAAAACACTAAGTTTCCAAGGCTTTTTGATCCAAATGTTACATGAAAACCAACTTAGGTGTTTTCTTATCGATTGAGTTATTTTTACACTTTTGACAGTGATCATACGAACTCTTCAGAATATAACCGCTTTCTCAAACATTCAAATTTGGGAAAGTGCATCCTTTAGACAGAATTGTACACAATAACTAATCTTTGGGGCTACTGAGGACATGGGGGTGGGGGAAGTGATGTTTTTGTCTTGTGTTTTTGTTGCTGTTGTTTGGAGAGTGGGGGAGAGGTGTGTAGGGTCGTCACTGTGAGTTAAGTGCCTCGAAATCGGTGAGCCTTTCAGGGTATTCTTTCAGCTTCTAGTTCTACTTCGACGAGGTAGAAGTGATGGGACACGCAGGAGCAGCCCATTTGAGACAGATCCAGCCACCATTCATCTGCTCCCACTCGGCTGCCAGGAAGGGTCCTATGGAGCCCTAAAAGCCTACCCCAACTTATTGCAAAAGTGGTAAGGGCACATGCTCCTTTAGTCTTTGGCTTTTTTTTTTTTTCCTTTCCTGGTATGCTCCTCTCAACCTGGGCTGCGGGACCGGCCAGATGCCTTATTCTCTTATGGCAAAATATTGTCGAGGTGTTATGCAGCATGACTTGCGATTATTTCTTGGGTTTGGGCTTAAGGAGAAGCCTCCTTAGGCCTCTGTGTCAGGGAGGTGAGGGGAGGGATAACCAGAGAGTCAGGTATTGGGTATATAGGCATAATTCTAGGAAACACTAAAACTCCTTGTTTTCCATTTGCCATTGGCTCATTTATGTATCTCACACAGAAACTTAACAGCAGGCATAACCGGGCCAAGGCCAGATTTCAGCATTTCTGACAGAGTTCTCTTGTTCTCTTATATCCCTCTAATACCAACATTAACATTGATTTCTAATATATCAAAGACAAATATTTTTAAAGGACATGATTAGCTTTCTTTTTAACTTGAAAACAGAGGGGGAAAGGTCCTTATCATTTAAATGTTCATGGACAATTCCAAATTCACATTCAAAATATTTTAAACTGTTGAACATGGTGGCAGTGATCCTTGAAGGGTGTTGGGGTTCCCCTTCTCCCCGTTATGAGGTGCTCCTATAATGAGAAATATTGCTTATGAAAGAATATTTTGTATGTGGATGGTACAAAGACATTTGAGAACCATGATGTTGGAGGAAGATGATCAAGACTGAAATTAGTCAATTTAGGCAAGCTCTGGGACACAAAGGGTTCCGGTAGTAAGGATTAATGTTAACTGTCTAGGTATCTCTACTGCCATTAGAATGGACCAGGAGTCCAGTTTGTGGAGTTTCTGTAGAGGGACAGAGAGATAGAAATATGTTAGTCTTTACAGGCCACAGGTGGTCTCTGTCGCATACTCTTCGTTTGTTTGTTTTTGTAATCCTTTAAACATGTAACAACCATTCGTAACTCACAGTCCACACAAAAGCAGACTGCAGGCCAAATTCTTGGGCTATAGTTTGCCCATTCCTGTATCAGAACTCAATGACTGTTTGCTAATGGAATAAACCTCATGAGAATGGTTAATAAATGATAAGTAAGTTATCCTTATCACTGAAAAACAAAGTTCGAAAATAAATGAACTAGGAATTCAACTCTAGATTCTAGGAAACAAACAAACAAACCAAAAGAAAGTAAAGGAGAATTCTTAAAGGTTTGAACAGAAATTAATGAATTAGAAAACAGCTCTTTCAAAACCATGTATGATTTTAAAACCAAGAGTTGATTCTTTGAGAAACCAATAGAATAGACAACACTTGCCAACTCTGATAAAGAGGGAGAAAGACATGTATGTGTGTATAGAGATACAGATATGTGGTACGGGAAGGGAGGTAAGACTCTACACATTTACAGCAGTTTACTCAAGGTATCACAAATGAGAATACCAGTAACCATAAAAGGATTGGAAAAAGCCATCAAGTATCTGTCTCTAAATAAGGTACAATGCTCAAGTGTCTTTTTCATCTACTGTTGATTATATTAAAAATTTCTACATTAATTGAACTGTTCTAGAGTAGTAGTTTCATAGAAAAAGATCGAAGTTTTCCAGTGAAACACTGGATGCATTCCCATGAAAGTCAAGAACAAGATGGGCTTATTTGTTATCACAATTGCAACAAATCTTATATTGGAAGTTTAGCTTAATTCAATAGGATAAGGTAAAGAAACAAACGTGGTAGAAATGAATAGGTGAAATTATATCTATTTGCATATGATTTTACCTTTGAAAATAAAGCACATTAACATCTATTAAAGTTAGATCAGTACAGTGACCAGATGCAATATCAAACATTAAGTTTTCTTTTATATCATTAATAATTATTTAGAGAAGAGGTGAAATGTTTGTGTCTCCAATATTTTTGGTAGATGGCAGTTTGGTCATACTCTGACCTGAAACTTAAAACAGGCCCTGTGGAGTTCCTTCACAAGGTAACAGGGGAAACGGTGGGAAAAGAAACAAATAGAAGGCCAAATTCTCTTTTGCTGTATCTGGGCGTGAGACTTGGTAAGCAAAGCCGTAATCTTTCACTGCCCATTCCATATTTCCTTTACTCTCTGCACCCTCAGCAGGACAACATTC
Organism: Propithecus coquereli; assembly: GCF_000956105.1. Lineage (NCBI taxonomy): Eukaryota > Metazoa > Chordata > Mammalia > Primates > Indriidae > Propithecus > Propithecus coquereli. The sequence continues at coordinate 6,190 of NW_012153286.1, read as the reverse complement.
TTTCTGATGAAGTGACTCACACTTTCATTCTGTGTGGCATCTGAATTCTTGGTCATTCTGCCTTTACTGGCTTGGAGCAAGCTTCCATTGTCTTGAACTATTAAGAAAGAGAGTTCTCAGAGGCATTGGAATGGATCTGCTGGTTTCAAAACAATAGTTCTGCCTGCAAAAGGCTGGTGTAGGTACCCTTGTTCTGAGCTCCCACAGACCCCTTGTGCTTACCTGGTATTAACATTGTCTGCTAATATGTCTGTCTCCCGTGGTAGAAGGGGACCTCTTTCAGGGCAGAAATTGTATTTGTCTGGCCCCCACTGTGCCTGCCTTCAGTGCACAGCAGAGTGTCAGTGAATGTTGGTTGGGTGAATGAAGAACAACTGGAAATGTGCATATTTTTGTCTGTCCTCTTAAGCCGTTCAGTTTCTAAAAGAATAATTCCTGTTTTACGATCATCAGTAGGCTACCAGCGTAGTACAAATCTATTTTTATTGTATGTAAATTTGATATATAGACATTCCAAATTAACAGGAGTTGATTCACTCGCCATGTTACCTAACAGCTAGTTCTGAGAACTTGTTAGATTCTCAAAGGAGAATATTTCAGTAAATTTCCTCCCCTGATTATTGAGTTGATGTGTTCCCAGCACGTGCATTTCCTCGATAATAAACCTTTACATGTGTGCACCACCACCTTAAAGATTTGTTAAGAGGTTTTTTCCTGTACATTGACTCATACGTTCCTCACAACAATCCCGTGAGATAGGCAAGAAAGGGATGCTTGCTACCAGTTGACAGATGATGAAAGGATGGCCTTAACAGTGAAATAACAACAAAAAAATATTTAATCCACGGTAAGGGCTAAAATCAATTATATGAGCACTCTCTCTGTTCTCTCTCTCTCTCCCCCTCACTGACAGGCACCCTGTGGGGTTCTGTTTTCACAACATCTGAAAAGAGCCAAACAGACAGAAAGGAAATGTAAATCTTTCTCTTTACATTTGCCAGAAACTGTCTTTTAGAATGTGCTTTTATGGCCTTGAGGAGTTCCTGAGTGGACATGAATGGACAGCAGGGGTGTGAGGTACAGGCCTCAGTTCCTCCCCAAAACTATATTTCAAGGGCACAATCAATGACAAGATCACAATTAAGTGATAAGTCTGTCTCCAAAGGAAAGGCAGCCGCTTCTGCCATCTGTCTGCCGCTAAGAAAAAAAAAGAAGAAGAAGAAGAAGGAGAAGAAGTGGATACAACAATTCACAGTACCCTGTTAATTTGATTACAGCCATAAAATCTCCTGCAACCCCTAAATAAAAAGCGTGAGTACCTGGTTCTCTCTGCCAACATTATCTCCCTCTTTTTCACTTCCATGTTGGCTCTTTTCCATCTGGAAAAGTAAAATAAACTTTTTCTTCTTTCTATCCTAATCTTCGTCTGGAGAAATTTTTCTCTACCTGTGCCGTGGGCTCCCATGTAAGTCTCCACCCTAACGGATGAAGAAACTCAACGTTCAGAGACATTAATTGAGTCACCACGTACCATACCGAGAACAAGTTTGTGGCAGAGCTGGGCCCAGAATGGAACTAAGTTTCTCACTTCACAGTCCAGTGTTTCTTACACAATCCAGTAGTTCAACTTGGCTGCATTTTGTGGTGACGCTTCAATGACATTTTTGCATCTTATCCTATTCCTGCTTCCCAACTGCACCTTCTGCTACTTGCCTTGGCATAACCTGTGCTCAACCAGGGTCTCTCCCTCTTCCCTGAACATGTCCTCTTGCAATTTCTTGCCTCTGGATCTTTGCATCTGTTTCCACCTCTTGATGGGCACCCCTCTGCCAACCCCCACAGCATTGGAAGTTGAAAGAAACCCTAGGTATTCTCCTAGTTTCAACTCCAAGACCATCTAATTTCATGAAACCTTTGCAGGTGGGCCCTGCTGGATGAGATCTCTCTGCCTTCAAACACACAGAGCACTCTATGTCTTGTTCTATATACATTTCCATACCTGCTTAATTCCCTTTACTGTACAGTGGCCCTTGCTCTGTGTTCTCACAGCCTCTTGTGCTCAGTTTTCACAGCACTTATCACCCTATGTTGTGAGTCTACTTTTGCCCCGTGACTGTGAGCTCCTTGAGGACTGGAACCTTGTCTGATTCGTCTCAGTATCTTCAGCACCCAGCACAGGGCCTGGAACACAGTAGTTGCTCCAAAAAATTTTGGATGAATGAGTAGATGGATGAATGAACACTACTCAGCACAATGCCTTGGATATAGTAAGTAAAATAATAATAGATTGAATTGAGTCTTCAACCAAATCTCATTTCTTTTCTTTTCATCCTGTCCTCGTGGGGGAGAAAGGTTCTTCATTCTGCCTCAGGCTGTCACTTCCACTTGTGCTCTGGATTCCATCCCATCCTGCCTCCCCAAGTGCCTCACTCCATCGATTACCGCCTCTCTCCAGAATCTCTAATCTCTCCCTCTTTTCTGTCTGGCTCCTTTCCTTGCAGTAACTAACATGCTCAGATCTCTCCTTCCATCCTAAAAATAAGTACCCTCAGCTGAATAGGTGTCCTCCTCCTCCTCTCCCTGACAGTATCAAACTATGTACCTCATTGTAGAATAATCCAGCTGAGCCCTTTACTGGTGAAACTTCAGTGTCAGTATCCTTAGATCTTTTTCTCTTGAGTTGGTCAGACGGCCCATGGAAGACTTCCAGCTGCCAGAATTTTAGGGGCATAGTCAAGGAAGGAGACTGGAGATTCACAGCTCTCAGGATGCATACCTCCGCTTAATCCCCCCAACACCTCTGTTTTCAATATGGGACCCCAGCCCTTGACTGGATTTGGGAACTCCCAGTCCAGAGGCCCCTGCTTTACCCTCCCCAAGGAAAAGCACTCCAGACTTCTGTCAGGGCAGGGAAGGGCCAGACCCTCACTGGCATTGACTGCAGGAGGGTATTTGGAAATGAATCTACTTCTTAAACAGGTTTCAAACAGCCTTCACTATTTTGGCGCCCACCCCGCTTTCACCTCTATTTCCAGAGTTACCTGTTGCAGCCTTTAAAGATTCTTGGGGGTGGGAGGTAAATCAGGTCGGTTTTTCGCTAAGGTCTCAGGATTCCTAGTTTGCGGCCTTCTTGGATCCGATAAGTCAAGTGCTACTCATCCATCAGGTTTTCAGCATCCAAAATTTAGTTGTTGCCTCCTTTCCCATTCTTCCACTCTTTTTTTTTTTTTCCAATTATGTTCTTTCAAAAATCATTTTATAGTCATTTCAGTGGGGTTTTGGTAGGTGGTGAAGTCAGATGTGGAGGTATGTGTTTCACCTCAGCTATACATCAAGGACATGGGTGTCTGTCTGCTTGTCTCATTTACCCTTCAAACCTTTGTTACCAAGCCACTCTCCCTAAAACTCTGCTGACTCAGCTTGTCTCATCAGGCTCTCTCACCTGTTCTCTGACTATTCTGCTGTTTCAGCTCTCAACCCCCCACCCCAAACCACCAAAATCCAAACAGAACTTTCTATCCATAAACCCTCAGGCCTAGAAGTTCAGACGCCTTGCCGACATATCTGTGCTTCATGACCTGTCTACTCTGACCTCTAGCATTTTCACATACTTTCCCAATTCTGACAGTCACGACTGTGGTGATTCTCTCTAAATAGAATGTTGGTTTCTGTCAAACACACAGGCTAGCCCTGTTCCCCCCTCTTCTCTCAAATAATGATATTGGCAACAATGATGAACAGCTACCATGTACTGAGTGTTTATTATGTGCTGTTCACTATGACAGACACTTTATACACATGACCTCAGTTCATTCTTCATCATAGCTTTTTCAGGTACATGGCATTTATTAGCCACACTTTGCATATGAAGAAACAGAGCCTCAAGGAAGGAAAGCAGCTTCCTAAAATTCACCAGGCTAGTAAAAGTCAGAGATGGAATCCAAGCCCAGGTCAGTCCAAATTCATGCTCTTCCTATGACACTATGGTGCCTCAGTCAAGGCATCAGAGAGGGAGCTAGAAAGGAGAAGGTGAGAGAATACCGAGTACCCGAGTTGGAGGGAATGGCTGCCATCAATGGGGAGACCATGGACAAAGACGGGGCTAACAGAAAAACCTCCACTGACTTCACAGGTTTGCACAGAATCAACCCTTGTGATTCTCAGTTGTGCACTGCTCATCTGCCCACACAGAAAGTAAGTTAGAACACTACTATTAATCTATATGATATACACCAACATGGCTTAAAACAATTGCAAAAGATGCCTGATTTTTTTTTTCCAAAAAGGAAGCTTGGGATACATTAATCAAGCTAAGGGTTTTATACAGCTTTACAACCTGGCACAGAAACAGACAGTCACAAATGACAAGCCTGAATCATCGAGAAACTGTGCAGTCACATTTTGTAAACCCAATTTAGGGAATCATGGAAGAGTAAAATCCACACGGGAAAGATTTCCATTGACTTTCCATTCACGATGGTACAGTGAGCTCACGCTATGGAAAGCCCACTGCTCCAAGCACGTGACAATGATGGACAGAATATAAAAAGGCAAACTCAAAAAGGCATGAACAAAACAAAAAAACACAATTGCCTCCATGTTGAAGTGGCACACTTGCTGGTCTGGAAGCAAACCATAGTAGCCAGAAGAGCCAGAAGCTAAGCTCCTGTGAGGTATAGTGGTCCAAAAGTACCCTGAACAAGATGGAGGGCAAAAGCCAGGCTCACTGCTTAAAAGTCAAGGACTAGGATGGAGCTACCCACAAACCCACCAACCCCTGGATGTAAGTCTGACAAAAAGGAAGTACCACCAAACTCTGCCAGGGTCTTTGGCTCTGATGAGCTGCAGGCTTAGGGAGGTGAGGACACAGACACGGGCTGGCCTCACAACTAGCAGCTGAGCTAAGCCACCAGCTGGCTCTGTGAGTGGATCTCCAATATTCCCAAGAGCACCCTGGGGCCAGTGATATGGACATGTCCTATAAAATGGTTTTGATCCTAACAACTGACAGGTATTTTGCAAGAGCCTGGTAAGGAGGAAAAATGCTGAATCGGTTAATTTCCTTCTATCATCAGGCTTCCATCTTTGGAAGAGGCAAAATTAGAAAAGGTGAAAAAAAATTTATGTTTGCAAACTATTTGCAAAACTAACCTAGATATTCTCATGGTTCTCTTAAGATCTTGCTGGATGGACTGTGAAAGTGGGAATGATAATTATTGTCTATGAATGGTCAGCTGGACCGTTTAAGTGTGGAAAGGGTGAGGGAATTAACATTTATTGAGCAATGTGGCATACTAGGTAAAAGCATTGTCTCTGAGGAAAGATTTTCGGGGTTCTAGTCCAAACTCTTGTTTTTATTTTTTTAATTTATTTATTTTTTTAATTTCAGCATATTACGGGGGTACAAATGTTTAGGTTACGTATATTGCCTTTGCCCCGCCTCAGTCAGAGCTTCAAGTATGTCCATCCCCCAGACGGTGTGCAAGGCACCCATTAGGTGTGAATATACCCATTCCCCCCACACACCTGCCCGACACCTGATGAATGTTACTAGTCTGTGTGCGCATAAGTGTTGATCAGTTAATACCAATTTGATGGTGAGTACATGTGGTGCTTGTTTGTCCATTCTTGTGATACTTCACTTAGTAGAATGGGCTCCAGCTCTATCCAGGATAATACATGAGGTGCTAGATCACCATTGTTTTTTGTGGCTGAGTAGAACTCCAAGGTATACATATACCCCATTTTTTTTAATCCACTCATGGATTGATGGGCACTTGGGTTGTTTCCACATGTTTGCAATTGTGGCTTGTGCTACTGTAAACATTCGAGTGCAGATGTCTCTTTTATAGAATATCTTTTCTTCCTTTGGGTAGATGCCCAGTAAATGTGATTGCTGGGTCAAATGGTAGTTCTACTTGTAGCTCTTCGAGGCATCTCCATATTACTTTCCACAGAGGTTGTACTAGTTTGCAGTCCCACCAGCAGTGTATGAGTGTTCCTGTCTCTCCACATCCATGCCAGCATTTGGTATTGGGGGACTTTTTGATAAAAGCCATTCTCACTGGAGTTAGGTGATATGTCGTTGTGTGTTTTTTTGTCTGTGTGTTTATATTTTTTTTTCAGCATATTATGGGGGTACAAATGTTTAGGTTATGTATAATGTCCTTGCCTCCCCCTTCCCCCCCCC
>NW_012153285.1:6690261-6715941 GCF_000956105.1 Propithecus coquereli | reverse complement strand
TTTCAGTTTTCATTTTTGGGATTATTGAAGTTTGAAATAATGAGTTCCAAAATTAAGGGTGCAAATTCTTGGAAAACCAAAACAAAACTAAAAATAATGAAAGGGAGAGATTCATCATACATTACAACAAGTAATTCTCCAGTTCTGCAATTTTACTCCCCGTGAACTTTATGATTTTACATAATCATGTGTCTAGTAAAAATAAAATCATTCATCTGAGAAGGAATTGTATAAAATGTGACTATCTTACTGAACTAAGTGTGAATGTTCAAAGTTTGATTAGATCTTTTATTGAATTAATTACATTTTTGGAACTCTATATCTGTGAAAGCTTTTCTAGGAGAGAAGTTTATATAGTAAGATATTCAGTAAAAATAAACAAACAAACAAAACCTCTGGCCTTGGGAATTACCATGAAAAAGAAATTCAAGATATTGGCATACCCTGAAAAACATAACTGGGAATTTAATAATGTTTTACTTCTTAGCTTATCAGATCCACTTAAATTAAGAATGACTGAAATATACTCTATGCTTTTCCTCAATTAACTTTTCATTCATTCACAAACACAGTGGGGCTGGCCCTGCAATGAGACCTTTCATTCTGTAAAAAGCCTGCTTGACTTGTGAGAGTCTTCAACTAATCAAAGAAACAAAACAAAATGTGAAATAAGCTCCAAGGAATTGAGGCTACTTCAGCATTCCCTTAAGGTAAACATGGTCCCTTATCACAGACAGCTGGACAAGTCCTTGGGATTCCCCATAAAGTGAAGATTCCCAAATGCAATTGCCTCTTAACTGATAGTTAATATATCCCATTAAAGAGGTAACTGGTTACCATACCAAAAAGAGAGAGAAATTGGAGAGAGAAGCACCAGGTTTGGAAGGAGTCAAACCACTCTTCCTCCCCATCTGTCCCCTCTGCTTGTAAGAAAGGAACAGTTGTTAATGATCAGACTGAGTTACAAACCAGCATCTCTATTTGCAGGGTCAAACAACTCATGGGCCTTTAAATATTTAAAAAACAAAACAAGTTGCACAATCAATGTTATGCTTTAAATAATCTACTTAAATAATCTCAGAACTGTTTCATATTTCATTCCTAGAAGTAAAATGAAATCCAGAAACACAGTTTTCATCAAACAGCTTGATATGTTTGTAACATATATATACACTAACAAACAATAAGCACATATACAGATGTCTGCCTTTCAGTGTTTTAAGAGTATATGCACCTGAATCATTACATTAGAAGAAGTGTTACTGTCTGTTTTAATAGAATATGAAATAAAATATCAAATATATTTCAAGCATTTGGGATTACTAGTATAGAAATTGATAAATAAAAGCTTAAATTTCCTTGAACGACACTATGCCATCATTTTAAAGGCACTACACGTTTTCCCTGAAGAATTAATAGGGTTGACAATAGGCCTCTCTAAGGCCATGGAAGTCACAGTACAATGAAGACAGAGCAGCCTGAGTGGGAAACTCATGCTTGACTCTTCAAACCACACTGCTCGTTGCAATAATGACACCCCTGTCACAAGCAGCAGCAGGACGATGTATTACATGACCTAATCATATAAAGCATTGATACCAGCAGTACCCAAAGACTTCAAGACTTCAGCTACCTCACAGATCAGCCCGACCTTTGTCCTACTTCCTTATTAATGCCCTGCACTATATCAACTGTGTTTACAATATAGCAATGTTCTCTTGGTGTAGATGTACTGTCAGTAGACGTGAAATTCAAGGCAGTATTTTTTAACTCTTGAAGTTGAAACCTTTGCTCAGTTTAGGTTTGTGAGCTGAGCCACAGAACCTTTCTTCCAGATGACAGCACCGTGCCCGATGCTGGCCATATATGCATCCTAATCATGGAGTTCAAATACCGCTAGTTCAAATACAGAGGGTTGAGGCCCAGGACCAGCTGTGCCTCCTTACTCCGTCACCTTTGCTGTGGTCCTTCTCCCTTGGCCCGGGCCTGAATTTGCTGTTTCAGAGATGTGAGTTTAAGGATGCTGAGGTGTCTCCTCATCTTTTTCCTTGACCTTGTCCCCATCACCTCCACCTCTTTGCCAAAAACTGATAGAAGACAACTTCCTGCAGAGAAAGAGGGTTCAAAGTGCATGGAGCGTTCAGTAAGCTAGCATTTTTTAATTTGAATTTACGCTACAGTATAAACAGCCAATCCCAATCCTTTCAGTGCCTGGAATGTCCATAGGTAACATTTGTGCAGGTGTTGTAAGAAGCACGTCACCATTACCTCATTCTCTACACCACCCCCAAGAAACTGTAACTCTTGCCATTTTATAGCTGAGGACAATGAGATTAAGGGGAGGTTAAGTAACTTGTCCAAGGTCACTGTAGGACAGAGCCAGGCCTCGCTCATGTACTTATGATTCTCTATTTTATCATGTCTTTTGCTGTGTCCCTAAATGCCTCCAGCTCCCTCCTCACTCTCTGTCCTGTGAGAATACCTATGAGCTTCATTTAGAATCTCTTTACTTTGGTCTTTGTTCCAGAAGATTTTCTGGAATTTCTTCCTTTTAGTTAAGGTTTCTTAACCTAAGATCTAAGAAAGGACCTTTAGGGGAAGGGCTTTGGGTAGGTGAATGTTTTGAAATGGTCCGTTTTCCTGTGTATAAACAGAAGCGTATTTTTCAGAAAAAGGAGTCCCCATGGTTTTCCTCAGGTTCTCAAGGGATCTGTGACCACAAAATATTAAAACCATGATTTGATTCAATTTCTAGGGCATAGAGGTGAGAGAGAATGAATGAACTTGCCTAGAACACAGATTCATGGCAAAATCAGAGCAGCACAAGCGTAATCTACTTTGAGCTTTACAAACCTGCTCTGAAGTTTTCTGGATGATCCGTGGTAAAAGCTTTACCTGCTGCTTAGTTCCACACATCTCGTGTGTGATGAGCAGCATATCAGTTAGGAGGCGACACAGGGGCGGGCGTACGAGGTGTGGTGGGCACATAGTGGGCATTCCCGATGCACCACATTCCCAGCTGGTTCTTTGGGAAAGAGTTCTTGATCTCAGACTTGACTGTGAGAGCTGCCATGGCTCTGAGCTTCCATGCTGCTCGAGAAGTCGAGGGAAGTGGAAAAGATGGTGATAATAATGGCAGAGGGTGTCTGCGAGCTACAGTCTCCTCAGATCCCTAAAGATTTATTCAATAGCCTCGGTGTTTACCATGTGGTTCACTTGGTCGCACAAGACAAAAGTACACACTGCTCTCTGCTAAGACCAGACCATTTTGATCATCACTAGAGTGTTAGGAGAATTGAACATATGTAAGATTTAATGCAATCTAAGGAAAGTATTTAGTGATGAATGGATAAATAGGAATGATTTAAGAGGAAAAGTGTACTTTTCAAAAGAAAGCACTCAAATGCAAGGAAAAGAAAGACTGATGACCAATGAAGGAAATCCTAACTCTAATTACTACTTGGGTATTTATAGTTAGTATTAATTTGTAACAATCTGAGCCTATATTTTCTCATTGCTAAAGAGCACCATTAAATCTGTAAGTAAAATAATTTCCTTGTGCAAAACAGTAGTTGTTGATCTGGGGGTGGCAATGGTAGGGAGGTGGAGAGAGGAATGAATCAGACAAGGTGCTATGGTTTTTTTCTACTCAAAGAAAAAGGTGGTTTAACGCATGGAACTAAAGTCAAGGAGCCGCACTGAACATGTCAATAAGCATTATGAGACCTTGCCGGAGGAGGGTATTGGTGGCGGCTGAGCTGATCCACGTAGATAGTCCCAAGCAGAAGGAGAGTCAAACCAGGAGAGAGCAGCGTGGGCCATTAAAAGTCCTAGAAAAGGAAAGATTGAAAAAAGGAGGCCAGGAGCCCATCTTTTCTAGCCACCTAGGGGTCAGACCACATAGAGAAGGGAGTTAGACTGAAAGGCAATCTTGGTTACAGCTGGAAAGAATCTCCAGCATGAAGCTGAATGAACACAAGGAGCACATGGGGGAGACTAAAGCGTACTTTTAAACCCTGGCTAGGGCAACAAGACAACACGAAACTGCAGTATCAGCCCTTAGTTATACATGGTTTACACTACCAAATTCTCTGGACACACAAAAGTCATACAAACTCGCTGTAAAATGTGTTTTACAGTGTGTACAAAACTATACAGAATTATGTAAACTCCGGATACAATCTGCAGCGTAAAAGTCTACATGACTCTTGCCCCAACCCAAGTGCTTTTCCCAGAGGCCACCAGTGTTAACAGTTCTATGTGACTGGTGGATTTACAAAACCATGCACTCCACACACATGAACATATGCACGCAATTTTTCATACATATGTATGTATTCTGTGACCTACTAATTACAATTATCTTAAAGTATCAAATACTATAATTTATTTAACTGTGTCCCCTCTCCCATCCCATCTTCAGCAGAAATCTCTCAGAGGCCCTTTCATTCATTCATTCATTCATTGGATTTTGAACATTACAGTCAGCATGGCCTCAGGTCAAACATCTGACAAGTATGAAGTCGTAAAATACATACACTTTATGCTCTAGGCTTAAAATCAAGTGGAGGAGATAAAAATCTAGTTGTATTAATATAGTTGTAAAATATAAGACGGTTGAAAGCCAGCTAATATCCTTTCCGCTTTAAAGCAGAAACTGTTAGTAGGAAGGCAGTAAATAAACAAATAGCCAGTTTGCGGCACCAGATAAATGCTGCATGGGGAGCGTAAACAAAGAGCCCCAGGAATTCAGAAGAGTGGAGATAGTTTCCAGCAGGGCTCTCCTGCTCCTGTCCCCAGCACCACCAGATCAATCTTCCTGCAGCAGCACTTTGATCACACCACTGCTCTTCTCAGAAGCCTCCCATGACCCTCTGTGGCCTGGCCTCTTTTCCCATCTGCTATAGAAATTCATCTACTTCATCCATGTCACTATCCCATTAGAATGGAAGTCACTGTGACATGGTTGAAGGTGCCCTGGAGTTGTTATTACAAGACCTGGGTGTGAATTCTGCTTCAATCACTTTTTAGCTGGGTAACACTGGGCAATCCATGCAACCTCCCCGGGTTTAGCCTCTCCATTTGTCAACTGTTGATGTTGCTTGTCTCACAGGTTTGGTATAAGAATTAAATGAGATAATATGGGTGAAAGTTCTTTGTTAACTGTCCCAGCTTTTTTGTGAGTGCAACATACACATGCATATATGATAGACACATTTATGAAGACACTCAGTGAACACCTATTTATAAATATGGCTAGTGCTTCCCTGTATGTCTGCGGTCCCCAACCCCCAGGCCATGGACGGGTACCTGTCTGTGACTTGTTAGCACAGCAGGTGAGTGGCAGGCCAGTGAGGCTTCATCTGTATTTACAGCTGCACCACATCGCTTGCATCACCGCCTGAGCTCTGCCACCTCCCCCATCCCCACCCCTGCTCCCCCCATCTGTGGAAAAATTGTTTTCCATAAAACTGGTCCCTGGTGTCAAGAAGGTTGGGGATCGCTGCTAACATGTCTGTAATTACACACACACACACACACACACACACACACACACACACAAGGGAGACTAGGATATTTGTTTTGGGCCCTGAAGAGCTGAAAGGAATTTGAGAAGAAAATGGGGGAAAGGTATTCCAGTCTGATGGAATGACACCAATATGTGTTAAGAGATTTCAAGGCCTACAGTGTGTTTAAGGAACAGCAAATCATCTGATTTGCTCAAGCTCAAGGTTTATCCAGAGGAAAAACTGGAGCTTGCATTGAAAAGAGCTGGGATCAAACGTGGTAAGTGCTCCCCAAGCCTGGGCCGGGAGGTCTGCCCTCAGTTAAACTGGCAATAAGGGTCAGGGGAGGTTTTTGAGCAGAGAAGTGATGTGATCAGAGATGGTTAATTTCTCAGTGTTCTGAGGGATGGATTGACAGGAGGGTGGTTAGAGGTGAAGAGGGCGCCTGGGAGGCTGGGGCTAGGGTGGCAGGTGCCAAAAGATCAGTTGCCGAGCCTGCATTCTGGCCGACGAAATGGGGAGGCATAGAAGTAAGTTAGTGGGATTTTTGCGTAATCGTTGGCTGGATTTTTTTTTGTGGTCCATGATTGAACTCTGAGGAGGAGAAATAAAGACTGATCAAAGAGGTTTAGGCTTGATGGTGATCTTGGGTTGGGGGAAACAAGCCCATTGAGAACTAGAGAAAAGGGGATTAGGGGAGTTCATTTATTTGCTCAGGGTGTGGTGGCAAAAGAAGAGGAAATAGAAATGTAGCCAGCAGTGACAATTGAACTAGCCAGGGAGGTCGCAGCCTAGGGGTTGGGACATGCCCCCACCTTCTCACAAACCTCACTGATTCCAAAGCTGGACTGAGGCATTCTCCAGGAACACAAGGTATACCCAGAAAATTGACAGTAACAGCTAGACTTGGGGAGAATTTTGAATCTTAAAGGAACAAACAGGTTTCAAGAACCAGTAGAAACAATGCACTTGCTGATTATAATTTCATCTCGACCTTTTTTTTTTGATTCATGAGTTTCCTTCAAAGGATTTGCCTTAGAAACTTTGTTAGCCATGTTTCAATGACCATATATCCTTAAATGGAATCCAGATACATTTCTTTACAAATAGTCTTCCATACAGACATTTTACCAGTTCAAACTCACTTTGATTTCTAATATGTTTGAATAAATAAGGCTAGGCTACAAAGCTAATCTGTTTCCTGGGGATTTGAGAAATAGCATGGAAATCAACTATAAAGCACTATTCTCAGGATAAATCCAAAACTTTGTAGCCAGATGTCTGTCAGAGCACTGTAACTGAAAAAAAGCCTTCATTTGCATTACTCACCAAAGGAAATGAGAATTTCTCCCCATTGTCAAAACTGATAAAAGCCTCTTTATGTGGGCTTGCTCCATTTCATCTTATGATCTACTGTTACCTATATTGAAAGCAGCAACCAAATATGTTCACTGTAAAAATACAAGTCATTTAAGTATAAACGAGAACTTGTAATGGAAATAGATTCTCACATTGGGACAATAACTAGCGCAGGGAAAGTCAATGGTATAAATCCCAGACTTCAAAAATATACGACTTTATATTGTCTCATTTATTACAAATATATACACAGTTTAAGTATTTTAAAGCACTTAGATTTTTTTGGCAACTTTTATAATTAAAATTATATAATTGAACGGTCTTGAAAAGTTCCCAAGATAATTATAAATAACAGTTCAAAATCTTAATACATTATACAGTTGGAGGTGGTTATTGGATTCGAAGGCAGCGGGCATCTGTTGAGGGTAGGAAAAGCAAACACTTAGGAAACAGTTCCTCAGCATATGTAATGGAGTGTCAAGAAATGGATAGTCTTTGTGACCAGTTCATTTTCTAGCAGCCACCAAGACCAATACCTTTTTTTTTTAAAGGAAAAGGAAAAAAGTTCTCTGTATAAGTCTAGTGAGGCCTGCTGAGGATACAGATACATTGGAGTGAATGTGTAGCAAGCAAGTAAAAGCCATAGAGGTCTCTATCTTTATTCCATATGGTCTGAAGTGAGTCTGATGGGATTTCAGATTGTGGCCGGAGGTAGCAGAGGCTAGTGCAAAGCTCCTGAATGAAAACTCCAAACTTCTGAATCCAAACCTCAAATTCAGGTCAAGTTCACTGAGAGGTTTTGACTCAGAGATTCATGAGCCTTTGAATGAACCTGCCTCGAGTCCTAAACCAGCTAAGGGCAAATTTCAAATGAACCTGAGATGAATTATGGTTTCAGGTAGAAATCAAGAGAAGCTCGGTCTCAGCTCTGTTGCAGTTTAAATTTAGGATGAGAGTCCACCTAAGCCCAAAATATGTGACTCCCACCTTGACCTCTCATGAACCTCACACAAACAGAAAACACTAAACCTCCAGCAGCTCAAGTTGGTGAAGTTTTTGTAACAGGCAGGCATTATGCCATATACAAAAGTATAAACCAGCAGCCACATTACTTCATTGGCATGGGGGCTTCAGGAAGCTGAACAGGTTTCATATGGGTACCTGGCATTGTATTAATATCTCGTCCCATCCTGAAATAATGCTTTGTGTTGATAGCTTTGAACAAAAACGAAGTGCGCTGGGTAGACACTCTTCACCCTCTAGCTGGCAGGATGCATAGTCTGCCACATCATGGGTGGAGAAATCAAGAGAGCCAAAATTCTGTGTCGCTGACTGTCAGGCCCAGTATCACGCAAAGGAAATGTGAGCACAGTGAGGAAGAGCTACCGGTTCTTTGGCCCTTACCATGTCTGTCCTGTCTACATTGCCTCTTAAAAAAAAATGAAGACAATAGGATTTAATAACCTCTAACAATGTATTGGGTTCTCCAGAGAAGGAGGAAATGAATCTGGGGAGGTGCCTGGGAGACCTGGCTGGTGGAAACAGAATTTCCTCTGGGGAGACAAGAGAAGCTTCGGCCCTGGCCCAGAAGAGGGAGGTGGGCAGAGAAGGGGGACACTATCCTGGGGCCGGGGAAGCATTCACGGATTTGGGCTCAGAATAGCTCACAGAACATCAGCCACTGTGTGTGTGTGTGTGTGTGTGTGTGTGTGTGTGTGTGTGTGTGTGCATGCATTCGAAGTTCGAAGAGAGGAAAACTCCCACATGGCTGAGATAGGGTTAGGGAGAGAATGAACTATAGCAGCTACATCGATCACCCTATGGACAATTCAGGAGTCACCTGAGATCTTGCTGTGGCTGGTAAATTGGAGGAAGCTGGGGTTCCAGCAGTGGTGCAGGTATTGTTCCCTCCAATCACCTGAGACCTTTGTTATCGTTCATTGTTATTAAGTCACATGTTCTTTGCTCCTTACCCCTCAGGCTAAGTGGCCTGGCCAACACCCACAGCCCTCTCCCCCACCCACCCAATCACTGTGTGCTTCATTAAGACAGGATTTGGAAGAATTTGGGCAGGGCTAGAGGTTAGCTTGTATCATTGAAGAATTAGTATCATAAAACTCTAGGGAAAATGTTTACATGTGAAGGAAGTGTTAGGTACACCAGGAATACAGACAAACAGCTGATAATTTCTTTAAATTCTTTCCCAGCTATTTGCTAATGTCCTAAGGGGTTTTTTTTTTTTAAATAAAACAGTCTTAAGCCAATTTCAGATATAATCTGTGTTTGAAAGTCATGAAAATGTTATTGTTCTAATGTTTTGCCTGTTTGGACAAGACTTCTCATTTTCCCATTTTCCACTACTTCTCCTCCCTCCTCTTCTTATGCCCTACATGAAGCTGTCCAATTTGGGGAGGGTTTTTTGTGTGTGTGTGTGTGTATTTTTTGAGACAGCGACTCTCTCTGTGACCCTAAGTAGAGTGCAATGGCATCATCATAGCTCACTGCAACCTCACACTCCCGGGCTTAAGCGATCCTCCTGCCTCAGCCTCCCAAATAGCTGGGACTATAGGCACTCACCACCATGCCTGACTAATTTTTCTATCTCTTGCTCAGGCTGGGTAGGGAGGTTTTTTTGTTGTTAACCATAAACACACTGCCATTTATTGACTTTGGGGTTTCATTCCACACTCCTATATGAATAATTAACAAACTGATGCCTCCAATGTAACTTCAATGAAATCAATGTGCAATTTGACTTCTTTCAATTTAAAGGTAGAAGCAGGTTCCACATATCTATTTTCAGGGAAGTGGCTGAGATTCCCCCTACAGTTAGCAGCAGACTCCTAATACTGTCTAATCTTGTTAAACTTTAGAGTGGGGAGAAAAAGCAAAGGAACTTGATTCTTCTTAAAATAGATCCATTTCTATAAGAATTAATCATTATAAATTGAAATAAAAGGAAAACTGGGTACTGATTTAAACCTAAACTCTCCGCTAGATATCTGCTGAAAACCTTTAAATGGTTCACCAGTTCCCTTAAAGACACTGAGGTCGGCCTATGAGCCCTCTGCATGGCACCGTGTGGGCAATCTTGAGAAGACACTAAAACTCAGACTTGGAGTAAATAACAATCCGAAGATAATTCCCTAACCCTAACTCTCCACCTCATCTCCACTATTCTCTATATACAGTGGAAACTGAAAAAAGACTGTATCATCAATTCTAGGATGCACTTCCTCTCTCTTCACTTTATTTACTTACTTTTGTTTTAGCATCTCTGAAATCGTGCAGTCCATGATATCTTATAATCATTGTTGGCCAGGTGGAAGTCATTACTTTTGCTCATGTAACCTTGAATTATGTTGACATTCTGTAAGCATGACTGGATCATTGCAACCTTTCAACATTTTAGTCAAGAAACAGTTAAAAGATAATTTGTGGAAGAAATATGAATTCTGGCTATTGTCTGGAAAACTTCCTTTGAGATCGGGTGAGATCAAGCAATTACCAGCAGAAACGGGTGGCTGGGACTTGAAAGAAATTCCCAGAGATAATAGTGGAGCACTGTTGTGCTGCAAAAACAACATTTTTGATAGCAAAGAGAACAATATGGTGTGTGGGAAAAAATTCTGAGTCAGGAGTGACATCACCAACATGGTGGACTAGGAAGCTCCAGGCGCTCCCTCCACCCACAGATGAACCAAATAAACATCTACCTACAGACCATTTCCCCCTGAGAGAAAGTCAGAGAACAGTTGAGAAACTCCTACCCACAGGGCAACTGAGAAAACATCCACATTGAACAAGAAGGAAAGGTTGAGGCATTCTCGGGCACCAACCGCACCCCAGGCTCTGTGTCATAAAATTGGAAGAGAAATCCTCAACACCCAGATTCTCCCAGTGGAGAGGAGGATCTGGATCTCACATATAGGGCCCTACACCTAAGTGTTCCCAGGGTTTGACTTTGAATTCACCAATGGCAGGAGTGGAGGGATAAGACACGTGAGTGTCTCTCTCTCTAGGCTGTAGGTGGGAAAATGGCAGTTTTCTATGGGTATGCCAGCTCTTTAAAAGACTCCATCCCCCTAGGAGGAGTGCCAAGAAGGAGCTTAAAAAACAGACACCCCTGTTTCTTCCAGGAAGGGATCTATAAAACACCCCTCCTGAGGGTACCTGGAAGTTGGACTTTCAATTAACTCATATTGGAAAGTTAAAGAGACAGTCAATTATTTATCTGCTGCTAGCCTGGGAGAATTTGCGCTCACACCAAGAGCCCCAATTTTTACAATATCTGCCCAAGGGACTGTATCCCAAATCTTCCAGCTCTGGGAGAAAAAGGGACTGGCATACATGTCTCTCTAGACTACAGGGAAATTGGGCATTTTAATTTTTTTAATTTTTAATTGTTATTTTTATAAATAACCTAATGAGATTCCTCAAGGAACTAGAAAAAGAAGAACAAATCAAATCCAAAATTAGTAGAAGGAAAGAAATATAAAGATCAGAGCAGAAATAAATATAATTGAGACTAAAAATAAATATTAATACAAAAGATCAACAAAACAAAAAGTTGGTTTTGTGAAAAGATAAACAAAATTGACAAAACTTTAGCTTTGTCAAAGCTAAAGAGAAGACCCAAATAAATAAAATCAGGAAACATTACAAATGTTTGGTACCATAGAAATAAAAAGGATCATTTGAGACTATTACAAACAACAATACGCCAACAAATTGGAAAACCTAGAAAAAAATTGGGTAAATTCCTGGAAACATACAACCTACCAAGATTGAACCATGAAGAAACAGAAAACCTGAACAGACCAATAATGAGTAAAGAGATGGAATCAGTAATAAAATGTCTCTGAACAAAGAAAAGTTCAGGACAGGATAGCTTCATTGCTGAATTCTACCAAGTTCTAAAGAACTAGTTCCAATTCTAAAATTTTCCAAAAAATTTAAAGGGGACAGAATTCTTCCAAACTCATTCTATTAAGCCAGCATTATACTAATACTAAAACCAGACAAGGACACATACGAAAAAGGAAAACTATAGGCCAATATCCCTGAGAAATAGAATGTAAAAATCCTTAACAAAATACTAGTAAACAAAGTACTAGCAACAGCACATCAAAAAGATAATACACCATGATTGAATGGGATTTATCCCAGGAAAGCCAGGATGGTTCAACATATGCAAATCAATAAATGTGATACACCACATCAACAGAATGAAAAACAAAAATCATACGATCATGTTAATAGATGCAGAAAAGGCACTTGAAAAAGTTCAACATCACTTCATGAAAAAAACTCTGAACAAATTAAGTATAGAAGAAACAAGCCTCAAATGGATAAAGGCTATATATGATAAACCCACATTAACAACATGCTGAATTGGGAAAAGGTGAAATACTTTCCTTTAAGATCTGGGACAAGATGAGGATGCCGACTTTTACCACTTTTATTCAACATAGTACTGGAAGTTCTGGCCTGGGCAATTAGACAAGAGAAGGAAATTAATGGCATCCATATTGGAAAGGAGGAAGTCAAATTGTTCCTGTTTGCAGATGAGAAGATCTTATATTTAGAAAAACCTAAGAATTCCACCAAAAAACTGATAAATTCAGTAAAGTCACAGAATACAAATCAACATACAAAAAATGGTAGTGTTTCTATATGCCAATAGCAAACAATCAGAAAAAACATCAAGAAAGCAATTCCATTTACGGTAGTTACAAAAAATAAAAATAAAAAACCCAGGAATAAATTTAACCAGAGGTAAAATATTTCTACAATAAAAAAGTATGAAATACTGATGAAAGAAATTGAGGTGGACATACACATGTACACACAATGGAAAGATATCCCATGTTCACAAATTTGAAGAATTAATATTGTTAAAATGTGCACATTACTCAAAGTGATCTACAGATTCAATACCAATCAAAATGCCAATTATATTCTTCACAAAAAATTTTAAAAAATCCTAAAATTTGTATGAAACCACAAAGACCCAGAATAGCCAAAGCAATCCTGAGCAAGAGGAACAAAGCTGGAGGAATCACGCTACCTAACTTCAAAATATACAACAAAGCTATAGTAACCAAAACAGCATGGTACTGCCATAATAACAGACTTATAGACCAATGAAAAAGAATAAGGACCCCAAAATAAATCTACAGCCAACTAATCTTTGACAAAGTCACCAAAAACATACAATTGGGAAAGGACATTCTTTTCAACAAAAGGTGCTAGGGAAACTGGATATCCATACGTAGAAGAATGAAACTAGATCCCTATCTCCCATTATATTCAAAAATCAACTCAAAATGGATTAAAGACTTAAACATAAGACCTAAACTATAAAATTACTCAAAGAAAACAGGGAAAAAGCTTCTTGACATTGGTCTCAACAAAGATTTTTTGGATAGGATCTCAAAAGCACAAGCAACAAAATCAAAAATACATAAATGGAGTTATATCAAACTAAAAACTTCTACACAGCAAAGGAAACAATCAGCAGAGTGAAGAAACAACCCACAGAATGGGAGAAAACATTTGCCAAACTATCTAACCAGAGATCAATATCCAGAATATATAAGGAACTCAAACAACTCAACAGCAAAAATACAAACACTTCAATTAAAAAATGGACAAATGGGCCAGGCATGGTGGCTCACACCGATGATCCCAACACTTTGGGAGACTGAGGCAGAAAGGCAGAAGGGGTCGCTAGAAGCCAGAAGTTCGAGATCAGCCTGAGCAATGTAGTAAGACCCAGTCTCAAAAAAAAAAAAAAAAAGCAAGAAAGAAAAGAAAAGAAAAAGAAAAATTAGCTGGGTATGGCAACAGGTGCCTTTGGTCCCAGCTACTCTGGAAGCTGAGGCAGGAGGATTGTTTGAGTCCAGGAGTTTGAGGTTTCAGTGAGCTATGGTAACAACACTGCATTCTAGAAAAAAAAGAACAAATGATATGAATAGACATTTTCAAAAGAAGACATATAAACAACCAATAGGTATATGAAAAAATGCTCAACATCACTAGTCATTGGAGAAATGCAAATCAAAACCACAATGAGATATCATCTCACCCCAGTTAAAATGGCTATTATCAAAAAGACAATAAACAACAAATTCTGGCAAGGATTCGAAGAAAGGGGAATCCTTACACCCTGTCAAAGAGATATCTGTACTCCCATGTTTATTGCAGCACCATTCACAATAGCAAAGATATAGAATCAACTTAAGTGTCCATCGATAGATGAATGGATAAAGAAACTAGTATTATACACTATGAAATACTATTCAGCCATAAAAAAGTAATGAACTACTGTCACTTGCAGCAACATGGATAGAACCGGAAGTCATTATGTTAAGTGAAATAAGCTAGGCACAGAAAGACAAATAATGCATGTTCTCACTCAAATATGGGAGCTTAAAAAGTTTATCTTACAGAAGTAGAAAGTAGAATAGTGGTTACCAGAAGCTGAAAAGGGAAGGCGGGAGAGGGGGATGTTGGAGGTTGGCTAAGAGGCACAAAATTACATTTAGATAGGAAGAATAAGTTCTAGTATTCTGTCAATCAGTAGGGTAACTGTAGTTATAATAACTTATAGTATATTTCAAAATAGCTTAGAAGAGAGGATTTTGAGTGTTCCCAACACTAAGAAATAATACATGTTTGAGATGATAGGTATGTCAGTTACCCTAATTTAATCATTACATATTGTATACATATATCCACATAAATACATACAATTATTATATGTCAATTAAAAAATTCTGACTCAAAAATGATTAAGAGTTGAATTCTGATGAAGTAGCTTTAGGAATACCTTGATCTATTTGTTTTCTTGTATTTCCCCTTTTATGTACACACAAGAGTGATAAATGATAAGGAAATAACCATGTTTAAATAAGCTTAAATGAATTCTTTCACTAAGTGCAAAACAAAAATTCTAAAAAAATTTTGTGGCATTTGAATTGGCATACTTTTCTTTCTTAGTTAGAAGACTCTGTTAGTGAGTCTTATAATTGGTGTTACCTTGGATTTGATTCTTTGTTGTATTCTTTGTGGAGGAAAAGGAAAAGAGAAAGAGGGTAGATAAAAAGGGAGAAAATGTAAGAGGAGAGATTTCCCTGTGACTTTCTTATAAGATCTTTTCTATTGCTTGCTGCTATTTAGAAGTCCACAGTTGAAACTAGCCAATGGTTATGTCTAAAGATAGCAGAATAGCACATTACATGGTAATAATAACTAAAACCGCTGTGCTGAACATCCTCAAATTAAGAAAATACAAGTAGGAGGCAAACAAATGTTATTAATTTTATGACCTTTTAGTTGACCATCACCGTTTGATGTCCCAGTAATGCGTTTCTTGGCAATTTGCAACAATAGACTGATGAACCTTTGCAACTGTGAGGTTGTTGGCTTGTTTTCACTTCCACTTTCCATTTTTACAAAAATCAAAGCTAACCAGTGCTTCTCTTAAGGACTGAGTCAAGCAACTGAATGTTGGGAATTAACTGTAGTCCTGTGCTTCTGCCACTAGACAGTGTTCTCTCTCTATGTTCAATGCACTGACAATACTGTTCTTCCATAAATCAGAGAAACTGGCTGTCATTAGAGGTTGTAGCCCTTTTAATAACTGTAAACAGTGTAAGTAAATGGACTAACTAATATTTACTACAGATCCCATCTGTGATGTACTCATTGTCTTAAATGCTTGTCTCCCCTGGGTTTGCTCCAAGAGTAAGAGAGAGGAGATTCCCAGGAAGAACATTGCATTCTTATGGCTCACTGTTTTTTCTTGGGAAACAAATGATCTAAATTGCAGATGAATTTATTGACTCTTTAAACTGTAGGCACTTCCATTCACACCAAAGGAATCCAAAACAGAACTTTCCTGTTTTCTGGAGGGATGGAAAAACAGAACAGAGAGGGAGCTCATAGATACTATGCAAGCAAAATGATTGACACATAGTTATAAATAGAAGTAGTGAGAGATAGAGACAAGAACAAGACTTTGATGTCAGACCTGGGTTCACACCAAAATTATGTAGTGTTGGGCAAATTACCAAGACCTTCTGAGCCTCAGCTTCCTAATCTGTTTGGTGCATGGGAAGATTACATGAGATAAATTAAATAAATCTGGCTCATAGTAGAAGCTCAGTAAATATACATTTTTTTGGAAGAGTGACTATTGTTATTAATTTTATAAGTTATCTCTTAGAATATGTGATATTATAAACAATGCTGCAATGAACATCTTTGTGCATAAATCTTTGTCTAGTTCTCCATCCTTTTTTCTTAAAATATGTTCCTAACAATGAAATTACAAAATCAAGGGCATATATATTTTTTACAAATTTTAATACATAAAAGCTTTTCCAGAAAAGTTGCATCTTTTCATTGAATAAGAGAATGACTTTCTCACCTATACCTCATTTAATTTTGCTTACTTAATAGTACCTTTTATGTTATGTTTGCTTTAATTAGTCTTTTCTGATTATACTGGTGAAATTGAATTTTTGTTGTTATTTATTAATTATTTGTATCAATTTTACTTTTTAATGAAAGATTGATTTGTGGTTATTCATTTCTTATATACTCAGTTTTTATACATACTAGAGTCTGATTCTGAATCAATTATGTCATCTATTGATCTCTCTTTCCAATCTTGCATCAGTATCATATTGTTTTAATTATCATGGCTTTCCTCTATGTTTAAATATGTTTTGAAATGCCTTAGGATCACTGAACTCAAAAACGGCAAGTATCATAGGATGCTGAGGAAAACACATCAAGAGGAAAAAGAATTAGTGAGACCCAGATAGTTACAAAATGTTGGGAAACCTCAACAAACTTCACAGTGGCTTGCATAAACCTAAAAGTAAGATTTGACAAGCTTCTTAAATCCACTGTGATCATGATGAAGAAAGGTAGACAGATAGATAGCTTTTTCTCTGTGCCCTGAGCAGCTACAATGACCAAATGTCGGGGGATGGGTGAATCCCCTTGTACATGCATTTAGTTCTTCCATGTGATTTTATATTCGCCTGCAAATCTGATCATGTCATTTCTCTGTTTGGAACTTATCAATCACCTACTATTACGTGAAGAGTAAGATCTAAATGTGGCTCATAAAGCACTGAAACACTTGGACCCTGTTGGTCTATCCAGTCTCATCTCCCAACCCGCCATACTTTCTGTGATGGCAGTAGAGGAGAGGACCTGGATTTCAACTGGGTCACTGCGCCCAGCCCTGCTCTAGTGCTTCTGTAGCTCCAGCTACAGCATCATCCCCCCTCCTTCCATTCTCTCCATTTTTTTTTCATCTGACAAATCCCCGTCGTCTTTCAATTTTCGGTTCAAATAGAATCTCCTTAATCAAGATGTCCCAGGCTCTCCCAGGTGCACTCTTTTATACCATCTGTATCTCTTCATCATAGCGATGATTTTATTTCAATTATATGCTCTCCTAGGGGTCAGGGACCATTTTGTTTCTCCTCTGAATCCCTGGCATATAGCATGGTTCCCGGCGCAAAGTGAATGATTAATGGAAAGTTCTCAAAGAAGTAATGAGACAAAAATTGGATCTTGGATGCAATGTAACATGCATAGCCTCTTGTTTTCCTCCTGAGGAACACATCAGAGTTAGAAAGCAAACACAACTCTGCAAACATTTCCCAATATAATCTTTTACGTTTTTTAGTTTGTATTTTGCTATTGCAACAAGGGCATACTTGAGAGTTTTTCTTAATTCATCTTATTGAGGGATGTGAAATGATCATAAAGCTCTTTTTGTAGAGAGGAAGCATGTGGCTGGGATAAATGTGCCAAATCCAAAGAGGACCAGAGATCTCTGAAAAAGCACCATGATCATCCAAAGAAGGGAATTCTTACAAACCCACCCACTCATCAGAAACACAAGTAGGACAAAAACTATCAACACCTTCTAACCACAAAACTCAATCGTAAGCTTCCAGCTGCCAAGCATCACTTCAGATAATGCTTTCATTTCTGGCTTTTCTGAAGCTTTGACACACATCTCAATTTCCGTGCTAAAACATAAGGCATATCTTAAGTCTGTAGCTGAGTGTAACCCCCCACTGCCCTCAACGTCCAGTGATTCTCGGGACAATCCCTGGGAAGTGAGCTAGACAGGAAGTGGTGCTACCTCTCACTCGCACAACTTGTCACAGCCTTGCAGATCATGTCTGTGGTCAATGACTGGCCAGAATTGGCCAGCCTCCAACAGGCTTGTTTAGACTACTTGATGAGTTGACACAAGCAGCAACTCTTCCAGCGCTATTAGTGTCTGAACATTAACAAGCAACAGTGTTCAGTGAGACTATTAAAGAGAAAAGGCGCTTTAATCTTTGTTTTGGAAGTGAGCCCTCCAAACAAACCCTTGGTGAGGAAACCCTTGCGAGCCAGCGGCTGTGGCAGCAGAGGACGGCAGGACATGGGCTGAGTTGTGGCAGGGATCTTCTGCTTATGGTCAGAGTCACTGGAAGGGCAGGAAGGGAGGGGACATCCCTGGCCCTCCACCCTTAGAGAAAGAAAATGCTAAGTACACCATGTGATGAATTTTCAGCACTCTGTCAGCAATGCTATACATTTAAATTCCAAGCAAACAGTTCACAAAGGACTCCCTTACCTTTGCTAACTGCAAAGTAAACAAACCTGCAGGAGAGAGGGTTTCTCACCTTACTAAGAGGTCCCTTGCAATTTAGAGACTGTGAGGACAGTATTTAGAATTGTGGTTCTGGAAACCAGGGTGGTTCCCAGGTGTGTCGCTCTGTCAATGACAATCTCGACTGAAAGTGCAGAGACGCGGCAAGAATGTGACACATGAGGCTGAATCTGTCTCCGAGAGTGGGCAAATGACTTACACACAGGAGAAATGTGTGCTCATCTTTGTTTCTTTTCTCTTGTTTTTTAACAAACAAAAACATAGAATCATATAACTTAAAATTTGGAGGAAGTTTAGACATCTTCTGCATTAAGATCAGTCTCATTTACATATTATTAAGCATTATTAAGCTGGAGGGGGTTTGGATAGTGGGGCCCCCAATCATGGTTTCCATCATATAGCAATAACCACTTAATTTTCTCCCCTGAAGATTTATAAAACTAAAATGAGGAAAGTTGGATTTATTAGCATCGATGAGTATGAATCAAGAATGGTTGATAGGACCAACCTACCAATTCAACTATCAACTGAGTTTATAGAGTGGGCATCAGTGTTTATTTTTAATCATTCTTCTGCAGTGTTTGCAAAAAGCAAGAAATTTTTGAACATTCCACAAAATCTGTTTTTTTCCAACCACTAAGTTAACTGGATCCGTCATCAATTTGATTTACATAGCAGGGACTGAAGTGAAAAACAAAGAGTTTTAACTGCAATCCATCATCCACATTTAATAAAAGTGTTTTAAAATGGGATTTGAGTGAGACATAAATGAAACCATCATATAATATTCAAGTGAAAGAGGAAGAGAAATCAGACCTACCTATCCTTCCATCTTCCCCCCTCATTACTGAGGAAAACATAATAGTGGATCGTGAGAGCCCACTCAGATAATAATCTTATTGAAATTCCTGATCTTGGAGAACAAAAAAAGGAAGAAATGCTTGCATTCCCAATTGTATTAATGATTACAAACAATGACTGCGAGGCTGTTGCAAATGTTTCTATTCTGACATTAAGAATGATGGAAGAGAAACCTGGTGCCTATTTTCCTGTTTTCAAGGTGGGGAAGTATATATGCTGATGACTTAAGGTTATCAGAAAGCTGCCTTTTGCTACATTTATCTGTATCCCTCATGCATTGATACTTTAGAAAGTTGGTGGTCTCAATTATCAGTATAATCGTCTCTTAGTCCCAGTTTGGAACTAGAACTTCAAACCAACAGCCTCCTATTTAAGTCATGTGTTTATTACTGTGTTAGGTTGAATAACAACCCACCCACCCATCCCCAAATTACCCAGGTCTTGATTCCTGGAACCTGTATGACATAAAAGACTGTGCAGATGTGATTAAGTTAAGGTTCTTGAGATAGAGAGGTTATCCTGGTTTACCCTGGTGGGCCCTAAATGCAACACAAGTGTCCTTATAAAAGCGAGACTTGACTAAAACAAAAGAAAGAAAATGAAACAAGATGCTACATTGTTGGCTCTGAAGATGGAGGAAGGGGTGGTGAGCTGGAGAGCACGGAGAACTGCTCTAGAAGTTGGAAAACTTTAGGAGGAAAAGTGCAACATGATAACTAGGATAAAACTAGTGTTAGGATAAGTGATAACAGACTATACATTTTTGTATATGATAATAAAAGAGGGAACTAATTTTAATTTAAGGACAAGGAAATGTCAAGGAGAAATAGAGTCAAAGTGTAGAAAAATAAGTCCAATATGAGCTGTTTTTTAAGGTTTTATTTTTAATTGACATATAATAATTCTACATATTTATGGGGTACAGTGTGATGTTTCAGTACATGTATACCTTGTGTAATGATCAAAGTCAGGGTAACTAGCAAATCTGTCACTTCAAACATTTATCATTTCTTTGTGGTAAGAATATTCAGAATCCTCTCTTCTAGCTATTTTGAAATATACAGTACATTATTGTTAACTATAGTCGTCCTACTGTGCGATAGAACACCAGAACTATTCTTCCTATCTAACAATAATGTAATATCAGTTGGCCATCCTCTCCCCCTCCCCCTCCCTTAACCCTCCTTCCCTTCCCATCTTCCCAACTTCAGACAACCAATATTCTACACTCTATTTCTATGAAATCAACTTTTTTAGATTCCACATATGAGTGAGATCATGTAGTATTTGTCTTTGTGTATCTGGCTCATTTCATTTCACAGAATGTCCTCCAGATTCATCCATGTTATTGCAAATGACAGGATTTCATTCTTTTTCATGGCTGAATAGTATTCCATTGTATATAATACCACATTTTCTTTATCCATTCATCCACTGATGGACACTTAAGTTGATTCCATATCTTGGCTATTGTGAATGATGCTGCAATAAACTTGGGGTTACAGATATCTCTTCCATACACTTATTTCCTTTTCTTTGGGTTTATACCCAGGGGTTTCTGGATCATATGGGAGTTCTACTTTTAATTTTTGAGGACACTCCATACTGTTTTCCATAATGACTGTACTAATTTACATTCCCACAAACAGGGTGTAAGGGTTCCCTTTTCTCCACATCCTCCCCAACATTTGTTATCTTTTGTCTTTTTGATAATAGCCATTCTGAATGGCGTGAGGTGATATCTCATTGTGGTTTTGATTTGCATTTCTCTGATGATTAGTGATGCTGAACACTTTTTCACATATCTGTTGGCTATTTGTATGTATTTTTTTGAGAAGTGTCTATTCAGGTCTGTTGCCCATTTTTAATCAGGTTATTTGTTGTTGTTGTTGTTTTTCTGTTGAGTTGTTTGAGTTAGCTGGCCCTGTTTATAAGCATAATGTCAAAATAATTCCCAATGTTATGACATGGTTTAGGACAATGACAAAATATTAAAGAAAGTTCTGTCACCTATCTTGTCAGAAATATATTCATTCTCTAGTATTTTAAAGTCCTTGGAGACTGTATCTCTTGATAGACAATGAGCAATAGAAGGTATGTTGGGAAAAGGAACTATAGTTCAAGAGGTTGTAGAGAAGTTGTGTGGTACACCTCTGGGGACAGTATCGAGTAAGACTGAAAAACAGTGGGCAGCTCTCAAAATTGGCAAATACTTTTATATGTAATTTTCACTATACAGATTGCTTATTTTGCCTTAAAATTTTTAATCATGAACTATTGTAAGTCAGGTGTTATTAATGAACCTCACTTTGGTCTGTGTTTTATGTGTCTCTACTAATACAATATTTGATGCTAAGTCCATTAAAGGAAACCTCAGATCTCTTTTATCATGATTTTCTGTGATATCTACAGATACAGAGTGAAACAGCTTTGCCATCCAGCTGCTCAAGACTGTGAACAGCATGGCAATTGATGGCATGATTTTTTAAAATGGCAAGTGACTCCTATTTATGTTCTCAATAAAACAAACTATATCTTTCCTTTGATTTTTGGTCAGTTGCTTTCCTGAAGATTCAGTGTATATTAAAACTGTTCAAAAATACTTTGTATACAAAGTGCATTTGATTTCAGGCTCCGATAATTATAAACAAATTTCTCATTTATTTGACCATTTGCTGAGCTACTTAAAAGCTACTTCACTGGGTGCTTCTCCCCTGCACTGTAGGACATCTGGTATCCCTGATCCATCAACTGCTAGGAGTATCCCCAACAATTGCAAAAACAAAAAAATGCCCCCCTACAAATTTCCAAAAAGGCCTCTAGGGGGAGGTACCACCTCTGCTGAGAACTAATGATCCAGGTCTATGATTTTGCTGGTATGAGGAAGATCATTCTCATCTAGCCTCTGAACACATACTTTCTCCTTCGTTTCTATGTTGCATTATACAGGCAGTCCTACAGCTGATAGTTCCAATTTTAACGGCAAAAGAACTATAGAAAACTAAAATATTTTTTGAGGTAACTCTTGGCTAGAAGTTCAGGTTGATAAGGCCTTGTTAATTTATATATATATATATCTCACATAGGCTGTGAACTAGTAGGAGAGATGCTTTACATGTTGTGTCCCTGGACTTGGGTATCACTCTAGAGAGATGAGGGCTGTAAACTTCTTGATGTCTGAGACTTGCCTCTTCCATGTCTCTGTCAACAAGGACAGTGCCTGGCATGTATTGGCTGCTGCTGTTCACTTCTGTTGGGCAGATGTCAAAGGAGGCGTGGTGGCACTCAGGTCACGATGCAGCACAGGGGAAAGAGGGCCGGAAGCAGAGCTTGACACCACATTCGCCCATCAGGAAGGGTGGCCATTTGTGGAAGCTGGTATCTGAGGGGCACATCAGGCTCAGTCACAATCCTGGAGGCTGTTAGTCCACGGGGGTGTGAGGTTGGTGGACAGAGAGGAGTTAGGAGGCAAAGTGTGAGAGGAGGCTGGGAAGAGAGGGTTAAACAGGAATCTTGGGAGCCATGTAGCCAAGCAGGAAAATTGTTCTACTGATTCAAGCCCCCATAGCCAGTCTGAGACCCAGGTGTGAGACCACTGAACCTCTTGAGAGGGCCTTCAAGAATAAAGTCTAGTGCAGTGGCTCTGGCACCAGGGTGGAGTTTAGGACGATGCTCGAGGTCAGAGCGGGAGGCTGGATGTTTCAGAACAGAGTGGAAGGAAGTATCCCAGTGCTGTGGCCTGAATAGCAGCATGGGGAGTGGGGATGGAATGGTTTTTGCCGGAGGCCAGCATGGACAACCAAGGACCATGGTCTCAAGTCTCAGATGTGCCTAACAGTGGACAGGATTTCAGGAATAATGTGGGACAGTCTACCATTTGAGCCTGTGAGTGGAAGGATGGGATGCTGAGTCTCAATGAAAGAGAACCTGAGGCTGTTCAAGGAACTCTGAGGTTGATCTGGAAAGTAGAGTCAGGTTGGGCTCAGCTTTGAAGGACTGGATAAGGCAGAAGGAAGGGGAAAAGGTGAGTGGGTGGAAGAAGTGAAATGGAGTAGACAGCATCATTTATTAACACACTGACTGCCACACTAGAAAAAAATTTTTCTCTGGGGCCGCAGTGTTTTATTAAAACAAAATGATCCTTTCTAATTTGTTATTTTTTTATTGTTTTCTATGTGTGAGTTATATGCAACACAATCCACATTTTTAGAATTAAATT
Source organism: Propithecus coquereli (assembly GCF_000956105.1). Taxonomy (NCBI): domain Eukaryota; kingdom Metazoa; phylum Chordata; class Mammalia; order Primates; family Indriidae; genus Propithecus; species Propithecus coquereli. The sequence goes on along the minus strand of NW_012153285.1, from coordinate 6,692,297 downwards.
GTCAATATTAATTGTAACAATAAGAACATCAACAAATAAGATTTTCACAAACCAACTGCAGGGTTTTGCTTCATGCTGTCCCAGGCTCAAAACTAGCCTGAGTTAAAGCCAACTCACATGGCAGTCAATGTGTTAAGTAGAAAGTTGGATTGGGTGATATATTTTGACCTATCATGCACTATCGGGTGCTTGAATTATGACTAACTTTTCTATATAAGCAAATCACAGGAACTTACTAAGAAAGGCTTAATTCTTAGTGTCCCAACCAGAGGGCAAGCAGGCCAAAATTTCCAGTTTCATTTCTAGTAATCGAAATGTTGGGGAATGGGCTAAAGTATTCCAGATGGAATGTAACTTGAAATGGGGAGCAGGAAGGAGGGAGAAGTGTACGCCATTTCTCACCTTGACTCTACATCTGTTATTACTTTCTTATTTCCCTGAAATACTAGGCTTGTCTCCACAAAAAACAATTCCTTCTTCAGGCACATAGCTTCTCCCGCCTCTCCTTCCATAACAAAAAGAAGGCAGTAGTATAAATGTGAGGCTCTTTTGTTTCTAAACCTATCAATAGGATTGACTTTATTTAAGCATCAGTTATCTTAAATTTCAATATTGTCCTCTCCTCAAAAAAGTAATGACTGCTTATGTAGAAACAAATATCACATCACCGCTTAATGCCAGGGCGTGATGACAGGACATTTCACTATAAACTAAGATCACAGCATAACATTTTTTGTGTTATTGAAGTCTCAGAATTCTTTAGCAACACAGCGTTGTGTTATGGATTCTTGGTACCTAGTACTCCTGAACAGCATCCAGCAGGGACCGCAGATTGCCTGTAAAATCAGGCAGAAGTCGTTATTTCAATCTAATATTTTGTGTAGATTAAAACAAAGAATTAAAGAGAATTGTTTTAAAAGACAAACCAAGTAGATGAAATCTAAGTCAGGATACTTGTCTTAAGGTTTAAGAAGCCACGCTTGTTCAAGAAGAATATGTTAACATCACGGTTGGTCCATTTATGGATTAGATTTAGAAATAGTAAATCTAGATTCTGGGGATGTTTACAAAGCAAGGATGAGATTTCCCACAGTGATACATCCTGGTGATCAAGTAGCTGTGGACAAGGATGTATGACAAGATGCTGTGAACCTAATAAAGTAGCTGGCTGCTAAGGACCAGATCCGTGCCCTTGGATGCTAACTAGTCAAACATGGTTGTCACACCGTAAGTGTCAGTTCTCACTGTTTCCCAAGCCCCTTTTTCACATAAGTTTAAAGTTAGGTTAACCTACAGGGCCAAGAAAGCCTTCCACACTTAATAAGAACCATGGCTGGAAAGACGGTAAAAAGACCCTAACCAGGTTGGATAAATTAAACCCATCATTGCTGTTTTGCAAATAGACTGTGTTTCTCTTTCCCTTAGCTAGAACACCCCCTCCACACCCTCCACTGATCTAAAGGCCATGCCTCAAGGCCCAGGGAAAGTCATCCATCACCCTGTCCCCAGCTCTCACTGATTGCCTCCTACAGTCCCGATAGTCTCAGCTGCATAATTCAAGTTGCATTTCTTTGTGTGAGTTTTTTTTTTTTTTTTAACTGCTTGCTGTTGTTTTCGGGTGTTAATTTTGCCTCCCCCACCAGAGCAAATAGTCCCTTAAGGCAAGTTTCCTGTGGTAAGCATCTTTTGAGTTCCACTGGTACAGAAATGAGTTACTATTTTTGGAAAAATGACTTTACGATTTACAACACACTTTCCCGTGTATCCTCATTTAATCCTCAGGGTAATTCGGTGAGGATGATACTATCATTACCCACAGTTTACAGACCAGGAAACAGACTCATACAGGTCAAATTATTTGCCTGGGATCATACCCTCAGGGAATGGTGGGACTAGCCTCGAACTCGGCACTCCAGGATTCTAAATCCTTGCCAATTTCCGCTACACGGTCAGCCTCTCCCTAATAATTTGCTCAATGAACCTATCTTACAGATAAACTCTGTTGTACACGGGATGGACATGTTTGTGATTGTTGC